>NW_027186352.1:29392024-29400111 GCF_028583685.1 Petaurus breviceps papuanus
TCTCTTTGTCTCTCTCTGTCTCTGCCTCTCTGTCTCTATGTCTCTCTTTCTCTCTCTCTCTGTTTCTCCCTGTCTCTGTCTCTTTGTCTTTGTCTCTCTCTGTCTCTGCCTCTCTGTCTCTATGTCTCTCTCTGTCTCTCTCTCTGCCTCTCTGTCTCTCCCTGTCTCTGTCTCTCTGTCTCTTTGTCTCTCTCTGTCTCTGCCTCTCTGTCTCTATGTCTCTCTATGTCTCTCTCTCTGCCTCTCTGTCTCTATCTCTGTCTCTCTGTTTATCTCTGTCTCTGCCTCTCTGTCTCTATGTCTTTCTCTGTCTCTCTGCCTGTCTCTCCCTGTCTCTGCCTCTCTGTCTCTATGTCTCTCTGTCTCCCTGTCTCTGCCTCTCTGTCTCTATGTCTCTCTCTGTCTCTCTCTCTCTGCCTCTCTGTCTCTATCTCTGTCTCTCTGTTTCTCTCTGTCTCTGTCTTTCTGTCTCTCTCTGTCTATGTCTCTCTCTCTCTGTATCTCTCTCTGTCTCTCTCTGTCTCCATACATATATATACCCAGAGAGAGATATATTGTTACAAGTAGGTCATTTGCCCTTTTCTTTGCTTTCTTTTGGATACAGACCTAGTAGTGGATCAAAGAGTATTTGGTTTTACAACTTTTGGAGTATAGTTCCAAATTGTTCTCCTGACATTTAAACTATTTCACAACTCCACCAATATTGCATTAGTGCCCTAATTTGTTCATATCCCCTCTGGCATTTGTCATTTTTCTTTTTCAAAATGATGCCCAATCTTAAAGGCAAGAGATAGTAACTCAGTGTTTTAATTTGATTGCTCTGGTCAGTAATGATTTAGAACATTTTTTCATGTGACTATTGATATCTTTGATTTCAACTTATGCAAACAGTTTATATACTTTGACCATTTATTAACTGACAAATAGCTCACTTTTGTATAAATTGGACTCATTTCTCTATATCAGAAATGAAGTCTTTATTAGAGAAACACTGTAATTTTTTTCCAGTTTCCCCCTTTCCTTCTAATCATGGTTGCACTAGTTTTGTATGCATTTTTATTTAATTTTAGCAAAATTATCTATTTTATTTCCCATAATCTTATCTATCTCTTGTTTGATCATAAATTCATCCCATATTCATATATCTGATAGCTACATTTTTTTTCAAGAGCCCCAAATTTACTTATGATATCACTCTTTATGTCCACATAATTTATCCATTTGAACCTTATCTTGGTATACAGTGTAAAATATTCATCTATACCTATTTTCTTCCTAGCACTTTTCTAGTTTCCACAGCAGTTTTTGTCAAATTATGAGATCTTGCACAAAAAGCTTGGAGCTTTGGATTTATCAAATACTGGATTATTATTGTCATTTACTACTGTGTTTTGTGTACCTTATCTATTGCAATGGCCTATCACTGTATTTCTTACCAAGTACAAGACTGTTCTGATGATTTGTGCTTTGGTAATGTATGAAATCTAGAATTAGTAGGCTGCCTTCACATTTACTCTTCATTGATTCTCTTGATATTCTTGACCTAAATTACTTCTTCCAGATGAATTTCGTTATTGATTTTTCTAACTACATAGATTGGTAGTCTGGTTAGTATAACATTAAATAAATAAATTAACTTAGAGCTCTCATTTTTGTTATATTGGTTAAGCAATTAATATTTCTCTGATTTTCAGATCTGTCTTTGCGTGAAAGAGGTTGTGTTTTTGTTTTATTTTCAAGAAAAAATAGCTAAGTTATAGATTTGAACTCAGGAAGACCAATCTTCAATGTCTGGCATTCTATCCCCTGTACCACCTAGCTGACCTTTTGATAGAAACTATTCACCACTTTAAGAGAGGCTACATTGATTTCTATATTTTCTAATGTTTTAATAGGAATGAGTGCTGTATTTTGTCAAAGGGTTTTTTCTGTATCTATTGAGATAATCATGTGACTTTTTTTTATTTTATTACTGATAGGTCCAATTATGCTTTAAGTTTTCTTAATATTGAATGATCCATGCATCCCTGGCATAAATTCCATGTGGTCATAGTGATCTTTGTGATATATTACTGTAATCTCATTGCTAGTACTTTATTTAAATGTGTTGCATTGATATTCATTAAAGAAATTGATCTATAGTTTTCTTCCTCTGTTCCTTAGTTTAGACCTAAAAACTATATTTGTGTCAAAAAGAAGGAATTTGGTGGGACTCCTTTGTATATATATATATATATATATATATATGTATGTATATATTTCAAATACCTTATATCATATTGGGATTAAATGTTCATTAAATGTTTGGTAGAATTCATTTGAAAATTCATCTGGTCTAGGAATTTTTTTCTTCAGGAGCTTATTTACGGCTTATTCAAATTATTTTTCTCTAAGAAAGGGTTATTTAAGTATCCTGTCTCCTCTTCTGCTAATCTGGGTAGTTTATATTTTCATAAACATTTATTTATTTCACTTAGATTACCATTTTTCCTGGCATGTAATTAGACAAAATAAGTCCAAAATATTTGCTTTAATTTCATCTACGTTGGTGATACATTCAACCTCTTCCCTCCCCCCTCCCCCTTCCCTGTGGAATAAGATTTCTATTAACAATGAAATGTGTATATGTATTACTTCCTTTGAACAATTTTGATGTGAGGTAGTTTCAAACATTTCCTGTATTTGCCCCCCCCACATCATTCCCCCCCACTGTAAAAGCTTTTCCTTGCATCTTTCTTTTCCGTGAGGTAATTTTTTTCATTCTTCCTCTCCCTCTCCCCTTCTCACAAGGCATCCCTGTTTCTCTCCTATCCATTTATTTTTACAATATCCCAATCTAATAGATATAATCTAATTCCCTCTTTCTATATAGTATATCCTAATTTGCATAATACTGATAAAGTTCTTAGAAGTTACATATATCACCTTTCCATACAGATAGGTAAACAGTTTAATATTACTGACTTCTTCATGATTTCTCTTTTATGTTTCTCTTGGGTCTTGTAATTTGAAAGTCACATTTTTTTCTTCAGCTCTGATCTTTTCATAAGGAACACTTGAAAGTTCTCTCTCTCATTAAATACTTGTCTTCTCTCCTCCCCCTTCCTCCCAAAAGGATTATATTCATTTTGCTGAGTAGGTGCTTCTTAGTTTTAATCTTAGTTTTTTTGCCTTCTGGAATAACATATTATAAATCTGCTTCTCCCTTTCCTCTGGCATAGCTGCTAAGTCATGTGTGATCCTCATTGTGGTTTATAGATATAGATATAGATATATAGTTTTCCTGGTTGCTTAAATACTTTCACTTTGACCTGGGAGCTTTGGAATTTGGTCATAATATTGCTGAGAGTTTTCATTTGGGAATCTCTTTTAGGATATAATTGGTGCAATCTGTCCATTCTTATTTTACTCTCAAAATCTAAGACATTATCTTCCCTGTTAATTTATTGGAATATGGTATATGTAGGTGCTCTCTCTCTCATAGTCTAATAATTCTTAAATTATCTATCATATCTCTATTTTCCAGGTTGGTTGTTTTTCCAATGATATATTTAACATTTTCTTCTATTCCTTTGACTTTATTTCATTGCTTCTTGATTTTTCGTTGAGTCATTAGTTTCCAATTTCCCAATTCTAATTTTAAGGGTTTTTTTGGCCACTTTGTCCATTTTGCCAACTCTACATTTTAATGAGTGATTTTCTTTAATATTTTTGTCCCTCTTTTACCAATCAGTTAATTGTCTTCATAATTTGCTTCTTTGCCGTAATTTCTTTCTTTTCCTTTTTTTTTGGAGGGCAATTGGGGTTAAGTGACTTGCCCAAAGTCATACAGCTATATTTTGTGTTAAGTGTCTGAGGCCAGATCTGAACCCAGGTCCTCCTGACTCCAGGGCCGGTGCTCTATTCACTGCAACACCTAGCCATCCCCATAATTTCTTTACCTAATTTTCTCCACCAGTCTTATTTGATTTTGAATTTAGCTCTTTCAGGATTTTTTGGGGGGGCTTGTGTCCAATCTGCACATTTATTTATTTATTTGTTTTGCCTTTGAGGCTTTGCTTCTACCTGTTTTTACTTCATTGTCTTCTTCTGAGTTTGTGTTCCTCCCTGCCCTTGAACTATGGACCCAGAAGCGGGTCTAGAAAATGGAGTAGCCCATGTCAGAGATCTCTCTTTTTGACCTCCAAAGTTGTCTTGGGCTGGAAGAATGCCTCCCTCTGATCTTTTATTGGCTTTGTCACTGCAGAATTTAATTTGAGGTATTATTTTAAATGTGTTAGGAGTGGAAAGTTGGTAGAGCTCCATTGAGTCCTTCCTCTACTCCACCATCTTGGCTCCACTCCTTGAAGTTTCCTACTCATTACTATTTAGAACAAGTAAGCTTACAACATTAATACACATTCCTGTAGATTGTGAACATAATGGGGTAAAGACACCACAAGAAGTAATAAATAAAACCAAACCAAAATTTGATTTTGATCTTTATCTTTAACATGAAACATATCTTTATCATGGAACATGTATTTGTAAAATAAAGGAAATGGTAAGGCAAAAAGGAAGGGTGAAGGAATACAAAAACAGAACTAAGAAATGTAGATCCAGACCACTAATAACAATATGTTATATTAATAGAGTTGACAGTGTCATACACTAATTTGATCTGAGAACTATTAATAAAAGTATAGTCTCCAGACAAAGGGAGATAATCATTCCACTATATGCTATTCCAATTAGATCATGCTGAAAAATTGTGTTCAGTCTGTGCTGCAGCACACTTAAAAATGACAGTGAAAAATTAGAGGACTAGAAAATCTGTTTCTAAAATGGGGAGGACAGTCCATAGTATGTTATATGGAAAGAATTTCAAAGAATATGTGTGTTTAGCCTAGACAAGACTATGAAAGTGTGTGATTGTCCTCAAATATCTGAAGAGATATCATTAAGGAGAATAGACTTCTCTAGGTTCATTCTATAGAAGTAGGACACGTTAATAATAGAAGCTACAGAGTATTGAACATGACCAAGATGAAGCTTTTAATGTTGAGTGATTGAACAATGCAAAGCATTCTCTTATGAGGCAGTGCTTTCCTTATCCCTTGAAGTATTCATTTAGAGTTGGTAGGAAACATGTTGGGTGCACTCCTACATCGAATAGGAGGTTGCTCTAGTTAAATGCTATCAAATTGAAATACAAATGGCACTACAGCTATTATAAGGATCCATGTAGACGCCATATTAATTTAGAAAGAAAATTATAAATCAAAAATACTTTAGCTCTATTGAATTTTAATATATTTTCTGTGAAATATTTTCCAATTTTTAATTTGTACTCAGTAGTGTTGACCATATGACTTCTCTCTGATGCATGTTTGAGCCTTCTGGTCTTGATGACATTTATGTTCCTTTAATATTCTAAAAGACTTCGAATCCATTCAACTCAGAATGATGTAGCATATGAACAATGAATCTTCAAGCCTAGAATCCCAATGTTCAAGTCCCACTTCTGATGCATATTCACTATGTGACTCCAGGTAATGAATTCACTTATCCTCTCAGGGTTCCAGGTTACACTCTAAAACTGTACCTCTACTGTGAGCTCCTTGAGATCAAGGAATGCATTTTTTTCTTTCTTTTTATCCTCAGTTGATACAATGCCTGACACACAGTAGGTGCTCAATAACTCATTATCTGAATATCAGGTCCATAGAAGTTGCTATCATGTAACAATAGCCAGAGTTTTTCTCAAGTAAGAGTTCCTCATATTAATAAAATTAAAAGTTCAGTGTCTATACTGTGGTCACTTCTAAAACTGTCAGTAATACCGTTGACTTATGGAAATGAGTTATAAGTGAATTGACCAGAAGTAACTTCTAATCTATAGATTTATTGTCAACAAAAACAGTTGTGCCTGACTAAGTGTACAATGAGGAAAATAAAGAGAAGAGTTAAATTCTTTGTACTGTTTTCATCTTCTGCAGTACTAGACATCCAATCTCCTTGGTTTCAAACATTGGATTGTAGACTGATCCAGAAACAACAATTAAAGTCACCTCTTCTCTAATATCTTGCATGATAGCCATCACATTTTAAATATGGAATGAGTAGAAAGCCTCCCCATATCTTGAAATTGCTAGGATTTTTTCATGAGGCACTACTAAATCAAATTTCCATTTTTATGATCTCAGAATCGATATGACTGTACAGAAACCAGATCTGGAGAAGAAGTATGTTTAAAGTCAATAAAAGCAAAAAACATTTTAAGAGCAATAGGCTAAATTGTTTTAATATCATGTGACTCACTGGCATTCTTCATAAACCATGAGTTATAGAGAAAGTTATATTAAACTTAATTCACTGTGATTTTTAGGAAGACCTGCAGAAAATCGAGAGTGTTCACCTCAAATAGAGAATTGCCCACAAAGAACATGAAAGATAATCAATTTCCTCCACAAACTGAAAGACTGGAAGCATTGAAAGCACTACAGAAAGAATTCCTGGTGGAATTACAGACTCCCCTAAAAAAGTTTTGTTTTTCAGTATTTTTTGGGAAATAATAGTTTTAATTGTCTCCCAAACATTAAGAAGTTATAAGTTTCATAGCAATAAAAAATAAACCTCAAATTCCATTTTTTAAATAATTTTGTTTTATGGAGGTATTTTAGATGTTATCTAATAATCAGTTACCTTATAAATGCACTATACTTATGCATGGCCACTTACTTTTGTTCCTTCTTCTTGCCTAATGACATCAAGAATGACGCAAAAAGCAATCAATTATTCTGCAATGACTTTCCTAACTGCTGGCTCAAATGATGTTATTCCTGACGCAACTTCTTTTTTTCTAGTATCATCAATTAATACATGCATCACTCAACCAATAAGCATTTATTAAATGCTAACTATGTGGAGACAGCTAGATGAATCAGTGGATAAAGTGCTGGGCCTAGAGTCAGGAAGACCTGAGTTAATACTGGCCGCAGACACTTACTAATTGTGTGACCTGAATTCTCTTTGCCTTAATCGGCTGGAGAAGGATTGACAAATACTCTAGTATCGTTGCCAAGAAAATCCCATGGGCAGTATTGGTTTGCTATCATCTAAGGACCAAGAACGCTCAGACTAAACTAATCAACTGAACAACGACAGCAATAATGAACTATGTGCCAGGCACCGTGCTAAATATTGGGATTAAAAAAGAAAATATATACACATGAAGACTACTTGTCCTCAAAGAGCTTATACTTTCTTTTCTTCCCTTTTAGTGTGACTGAAGAAACACTGTTTTGTTCCTTTTCATTAGCTTTTCTCCATTCAGTACAATTAGTTACACCTCAACCCTTTTTTTCTCCCATAGGTCATTTTTATATTCCTTTCCTCTTTCATTTCTCATAATTGACCAGTTACCTCATGAAAATTACTATCCATTCCTTCCTTTCTTCATTAATTTATTAGTCTATCTATATAACTATCCAACCAATACATATTTGTCAAGTGCCCGTTAAAAAAGCCTTGTGTGATGACATGGTACCAGATCATCTGTATCCTCATGGATCCTATAATCTCTTATGGAATATCTCAGGAAAAAAGAAATAAATGTACTACAAAAATTAATGCAAAATTATAATACCAAGGAATCAAAGGCTCAGTTCTCTCCCTCATTTGTTCTTATATTAATGTTCCCTCTGTCACCTCACAACACAGACCGTGACCATAGCTAATAAGCATAAGAATGAGAGAATCTAGGCCTGAAAGGGACATGAGATCATATCTTTTGACTCTCTTCATTCACAGATTAAAAAACAAAATAAATAAATAAACCAAAAAAACTAACTATGGTTCAAGATGGTTAAGTAGCTTGCCTAAGGTAATACAGATAGGGAAAGGCCTATGATACCCCTTACCCCACAAATAAACCCAAAACAAATAGATAAATGGATATATAGATAAATAAACTGATAAATGAATAAATATATCGAAAAATAAGTACGTTTTTGTTTCATTCTTTAATTTAGTTAATTGTGTTCTGGTAAAATCAGTAAGTAGATAGATAGATAGATAGATAGATAGATAGATAGATAGATAGATAG
>NW_027186352.1:29400121-29413075 GCF_028583685.1 Petaurus breviceps papuanus
AGATAGATAGATAGATAGATAGATAGATAGATAGATAGATAGATAGAGAGACAGACAGACACAAAGACGAGTAATTAAAGAAATGGTGATCTTATTTTAAAGAAGAGAAACTACTCTGTCACTAAATGAAAGTTAACAAAGGGTAACTATAAAAAGCAGAAAATCGTAGAGACATTGGCCTCCTAACACCATACAATAAGGACCTATTACATGCTACCTTGTTTTTCATTTAAATTTTTGTAACATAACAATGATAGCCCTTGTACCACCTACCTTACAAGGCCGTTACATGCATTAACTATTTTAATAAACTTTAAAGTGCTATCCAAATGAATATTTTTTTAATTATCTGCTCAGGCAAACTAGCTCTTTAAATGGTCCTTCAAATAATTAGATTGTTTGATTAGATCTTATATAAATTGTTTTAAAAATAATTAGATTATTTGGCAAATCCCAAGGTCTACGTATAGAATGTGACAAAATCATTTGCAGTTATTAGTTTCTTCCCTCCAACATCCTATCCCCAAGAAAGTTTAGAAGAAAAGGAAAATGAGTAGATTTACCCATTGTCACTATACTGTAGTCAGAAATTGAATGGATAGAAGTCAAACCTACAATAAATAGCAAATGACATAAAGTATCACTCATTCTTTAAATTCAGAGAAATACCAGGGTGGAAATTTCTCCCCAAATAATAAAATCCTCCTTTCAACTGTAACTTATAATTTTGGAAAAGCATATCTGTGGCAATGAGAGTTTAAGTGATGTAATCTTGGTCATATAACCAGACAATGTCAGAAGGAAAACTTGAAAACAGTTGTTCCTAACACCAAACATGGTGATTTATTCATTATGCTCTGTTGCCTATAAATAAATATCTGTATTTTTCTGTTTCTTACATTTCTATCTGTTGCTTCCCATCCTTCATTCCCTAAAAAGACCAATGGCATCATGGGTGATGTCTTGACTTTTGTGTGAATTGGATTTAAGTGAGGCAGAGTTGTGAAAAGTCGTGAGCCCCATTCTTCCAGAGTAATCAAAGACCAGTGGCAATATAAAAGTCACTATGATTGTTGATAGCCTGTGATGCAATGGATTACTTTGGTGTCTTAAATATCGGACCAAGTTCTAAGGGCTCCCCCTGCTTTAGTCACCTTCATGGCCACTGGAACAAAATGTTCTCATTCACATATTCCATCAGGTTCAGAAGTCTTCAACATGCTTTGAGTAGAAATTCCCCTAAGTCACCAATGGGTTTGAGGCCAGCTGGTTACTCTCACCCTGGCATAATTAGCCTGCCAAGATGCCTTTATTGGGGTATGGCTGTTGCTCATGCTACAGATTCTTGGAGCCACAGGTAATAGTTGAGTGCCAGAAGTAACCACAGGCAGATGAACAGATCAAATATTTAGCAATCTAACTACTATCTGTCTCTGTCTATCTCAATATTTCTCTAGTCATTATCCTACACAATTTCACAGCATAGAGAAAGATATAGAGGTATCTATCTACGCAGATACATAATTTATTTGATAGGACATTTTTATGCATAGAAGTCATTAATCTTAAAAGACCTTTAAAGTGCTAAGAAGAATTCTCCTTAAAGAAATTCATTTACTTCCTCATCAAATTTCTTATTCATATTACTTAGATATTATTTAACTACAACATAATAAAGGTTTTTCTCTTTTCTTTTTTCCTATAATTGTCAAGCATAGCTAGCAATCATTTATTAAGTACCTAATATATTCCAATCACTAAACTAATTCAAGGGGATAAAAAGAATATCAAAAGCCCTTTTCTCAAGGAACTCACAGTCTACTTTGCAGGAACAACATGTAAACAATGTTACCATAACTGATAAGCATAAGGACAAGAGAATCTAGACCCAAAGGGATATGAGATCATCTCTGTCAACCCTCTTCATTTGTGGCTGAACAAGTTGGGGCATATGATTATGATGGAATATCGATTAAGAATAAGAAATGATGAGCAGGATGCTCTCTGAAAAACTTGGAAAGACTTCAACTGATGCAAACCTAAATGAGCAGAAGCAGAAGAACATTGTACACAGTATCAACAATATAATGAGGTGATGAAACGTGAATGATTTAGCTATTTTCAGTGATACAATGATCCCAGACAACTCTGAAGATTATGATAAAAAATTGCTTTCCAATCCCAGAGAAAAAAATCTGATAGAATTTGAATACATGGGGTGGCTAGGGGGCACTGTGAATAGATCACTGGCCCTGGAGTCAGGAGGACCTGAGTTCAAATCCAGCCTCAGACACTTAACACAAAAACTAGCCTTGTGACCTTGGGCAAGTTACTCAACCCCAATTGCCCTCCAAAAAGCAATAAAAAAAAAGAATCTGAATACAAATCAAAGCTTTTTTTAAACTTTATTTTTTCTTTTTGTTGTTGTTATTTTCTTTGAGAGGAGGTGTTATGGGAATGGGAATTTAAGATCTTCCCTGCCCCTAGGCCTTTTAATAGGCTTAAGTGCACCTGGAGCCTGCGGTGGGAGGCTTTGTTTTCAGGAATGCCCACACCTTGGTGCTCCGTGATTGGACAGTGGGTCAAGAGGGTTGTGACATTCTCTGAGCCAGGAGAAGGCTATATATACTCTGATATGAGGCCTTGTTTTGGGGCTGACTTTGAGAAGAGTTATGTGATTTGATCAGAGGAGACTCTGGGCAGCCATTGACCCTCCTAGCTTTGAAAACCCAGATGTTGATGCTTCCCTCTCTCTTAACTGACTAGGTATGCATATAATGGTCAAGACAGTTGTAAGCCTGTCTGCTGAACTATTTCTCTGTTTGTAACTTCTGCTTGTAACCTCTGTATTCTCTGAAGTTCAGAGTGCTGACCTTTTTCTCTGTACTGAGTAAATGACATATGTCTGATAAAAGCAATATTATTAACCCATTTTGAGTTGCTTTCCTTTAGAAAAGCAGATCTAAGAACCTGTGTTGGTAGCCACCCTGGGTATGTCAGGGTGCTTGCTGCTACAGTATGTCTACATTTTCTTTTACAACATGACCAATATAGAAATATGTTTTGCATAACTACACATGTATAACCTATATCAAATTGCATGGCTTCTCAATTAGGACAGTGGGGAGAGAGGGAGAGAATATAAAACTCAAAATTTTAAAGGTTAATGTTAAAAATGTTTTTTTCATGTAATTTGGGAAAAAACAAAAGGCTAAAAAGAGGAGGTCACAATCTAATGGCAACACTAAGGGATCTAAAGGCAATGGGGAGAGCAAAATACAAATGATCTATTACATGCATTATCCATATTTTATATATTGCATTATATGTAAAACAAAGTATGGATAATACTATATATCATTATGTGTATATATCATACATGCACATATGGATATATATTTTACTCATGTATACACATATATGTGTGTCATCTTGCTTAGCCATTAAAACACACACATAGGAGTCTTGATTGGCCTCATTTGTACTTGCTGTGAAAATAATATTTCCAGGCACAATCTACCTTTCTGCTAGCATCAGCGAACTTCTCTGAAACAAGTAATGAAAAGATGCAGGAAAGGAATATTGAGAATGTGTTTATCAGGCTCCAATTTGCACAGCCTGCTTATGGTTTCAAGATTTTCACATGGAGGATGGGCCAAGTCCAAGGTGAAAAACTGTTAATGAACTGAGCTTCTCATTTCTAGTGTAGGAGAGAGATGGATGAAATGAGACATAATAGAGGCTTCAGTAATAGAGGAGCTTTTCAAACATGGACAAAGAAGATGGAACAGACTTGAAAAATGTCAATGACTTTCCTTGGAGTATTCATAAGAAATTGATCACTAGGGGAAATGACTAACCCAGAAATGTTCTTACACAGCCAAGATTAGGAATTTATCAGTAAGTTTTAGAACAGCTTCTCTGCTGAAATGACATAGAAGAAAATAATGACAAAGCTTCTAGTGGGCCAGATTATTGATGTCATTGGGCATCTAGAAAGGTAGCAACCCATTTGTATTTATCAGTTTTCAACAAGACACAAGACAGTTCAGAGAAGTATACCACACACACATGCATGAGCATGCACATGCACACGTACACACACACACACACACACACACACACAAAGATAAACAGCAATACCATTCTGTGTATTCATGCTCTGCTCAGCAATTGTTTGAGTCAGTGAGATGGTACAATAGATAGAAAACTGGACCTGGAGTCAAAAAGACTTGTATTCAAAAATGGTGTCAGAAACTTATTAGATCTGTGTCCCTGGACAAGTCACTTAAGCTCAGTTTCCTTAGGTGTAAAACAAGAATAATAATAGCACCCACCCCTCAGTCTTGTAGTTAGGCTAAATTGAGGTAATATTAGTAAATTGGGCAGCTAGATAATGTAGTGGATAGACAACAGAGTCTAGAATTAGAAAGACCTGAATTCCAATTCAGTCTCAGACTCTTATAGCTGTGTAACCCTGGTCTCAAATCTTGATCACTCAACCCTGATTGCATTAATTTCTTCATTTGTCAAATTTCCTTCTGGAGAAGGAAATAGCTTCAGTATCTTTGCCAAGGAAACCCAAATGGGGTCATGAAGAGTCAGACAAAACTGAAATGTCTGAACCACAGCAAAAATTTGTAAATCACTTTTACAAACCTTAAAGTACTATATCAATCTGATCCAGGTATTTTTCATAGCCATAAGGATTATGGGGCTAATAATAATTCTTATAACAATAATGACTCACTTTTATATAAAAGAAAAGGCTTGAAAAGCACTTTCACCATAATAAACTCATGGAGAGATAAAGCTAATATTATTATCTCTATGGTTTAGATAAAGAAACTGAGGAGAAAAGATATGAAATTACTTGCTCCAGGGTCACAATGAAAGGGGAATTCTCTGAGTCCAAGATCAACAGAATTTCACTACCTAATTGTCATCAAAAGCATCATGACTCAAGAGAAAATTCAAATATTCATTGTGGGAATAAATATGACCTCCTAGGAAAGGTCCATTGGCCACCAATGATGTGAACACAATCAAAGTAAATAATTTATTGGACCCAAAGTCAGGAAGACAGAATAAAATCCCAACTCAAATATTTACCATCTTTGTTACTCTCCTTGTCACTTCATAGCCCTGAACCTTAGTTTCTCTGTCTCTAAAATGGGATAATAACTCTTGCCTCCCAAGGTTAATGTGAGAATCAAACAAGATAATCTATGGAAAACACATTGCACAAGTGCTAATAAGCCTATGTGTTGGAAATATAGGCTGGCTCTGGAATGACCATGATTCACTGTAGCCATCTTTTTTTCTGATAGGATGTTTGCCTATTATTTTCTCTACCCCCATCTGATTTCCTTCTCCTTTTCTGGTAAAAATAACCAAATAGACAAAAAAAATGCTTTTCCTGGAAAGGGCATATCTGAAAGCATCCAAATAATTATTGTTATGGCAAAAAACTGGAAAGACTTAGATGAACTGATGAAGAATAAAGTAAGCAAAACAATGAAATAAGTTATCCCATAATACCATTTAAAAAAGAAAGTACTTGGTAAGAATTGGCATCCATGATAAATGCAATGACCAATCAGTATTCTAAGGGACCAGAGACAAAGAATGATATCCAACTCCAGAGAGCAATGATGAACTTATTATGTGGAATAAGACATATATTTTTGGGAATGGGCTACGTGGAAATTGGCTTGACTTAACTTTACTTATCTTTATAAGGGTTTTCTGCCCTGTCCCTGGGGGACTGGTGGGAGGTGGAGAAAATAAGTGTTTGCTAATTGTAAAACAAATGAAATAAAGGGCATGTGTAGAAGCAAGCACCCTAGCATCCCCAGGGTGGCTGCCAACACGGGTTCTTAGATCTGCTTTTCTAAAGGAAAGCAACTCAAAATGGATTAACAATCTTGCTTTAATCAATCAAATATATCATTTACCTAGTTCAGGGGAAAAGGTCAGCACCCCAAACTTCAGAGTATACAGAGGTTACAAGCAGAAATTACAAGACAGAGAAAGAAACAGATCAAGCAGACAGCCTTCCAACTGTCCAACCATTATATCCATAACTAGTCAGTTACCAGAGAGGGAAGCATCAATATCTGGGTTTTTCAAAGCTGGGGGGCTCAACAGCTGCCCAGAGTCTTGTCTGTCATATCACGCAACACTTCTCAAAGTGAGCCCCAAAGCAAAGTCTCACATCAAGGTTTTATATAGCCTTCTCCTGGATCAGAGAATTTATCAACCCTCTTGACCCACTGCCCAATAACAGAGTATCTCCTGAAAAACAAGCCTCCTGCCACAGGTTCCAGGTACACTTAAGGCTCTCCAAGGGCCTAGAGGCAGGGAAGATCTTAAATTTACATTCCATTTACAATCCTTTGATTTCCTAGGCTATAGGATATAATTCCCTCCCTTGTCAGCATATAGAAAGATGCATGTGTGTATGTGTGAACACAATGCATACATATACATGTGTGCATATGTACATATACATGTACATGTAATCTTAAGTTTCTTATTTCTATCTCCTGCATTTAATATAATACAGAGCACGTGGGAAGTGCTTGATAAGTTTTTTCTATGCATTCATAATAATATTTTAGGAACCAAGGGACAAAATCCCATTGGTTCCATGCTATTTTTGACTCTGTAATACATTGCATGTAATGCACACAGATACACATCTTTCCTTTATCCAGTGCTCAATCACCAAAAATTTATTGTGCATCCAACTCTTGTTATTTACTAGTATAAATTTGCGTGTGTGCATGTTGGTGAACAATCTCATTTCTATATGAGGTTGTGTTTATTTACCCCGGAGTTATGTTACAAACTATCAAAATTTAGTGAAACTCTGTCCCATTTAGAGATTTATCCCTATTCTTCTCATGTCATCTCCTGGCATCCAGCTATAATATCATGCACGAGCAGCTTTCCAGGAGAAAGCTACTGTGAACAGCTTTTAAGGTTATGATTAAACAGTATAGTGAACACCTATTTATTCCATAACAAATCAAAGCAAAACATTCACAGAAAATCAAGGTGCAGCATTCACAGTATCACAACTTATATTCACAACAGCTTATCATTAAAATGGCCACATAGTTTTGACCAAAGTGGTCACAATATTTAGAACAAAGAACAATCATCTCAAAGTACAATAGTCAAAGTCTTCCACTCATGGAGCAAAGTCTTAAGTTAACTCAATCAGTCACTTATTCAGCAATCAATTACTAAGTATCATTAATCACTAAGTACAATCAGAGAATACACAAACCCTCCACCCCTTAGGTCACTAGTAAACTATAATTTCATAATTACTCAGTACCTAGGGAGAGGTCTTTTCATCTTGACTTGGGGCCAATTCTTGGATTCCCTGGATCCCCTTCCATGGTCCCAGATTCTACCTGGGTTCAATGGCAGACAGCTCCCAGTTCCTTGACCAGCTCTCTGGGGAGGTCCTGCTCTATAATGAAGTTCATAGGGTCTGGTCCATGTCAGATCCTTCACAATTTCTGCTCTAGGGAATTCAAGGCTCAACCAAGCCGCAAACATACAAAGTCCCTGCTTCCTTGTCATGCTTCCTCAGTCTTCTGAAGCTTGTTCTGAAAATCAGAATCACCTTATCCAGCCTGGGGGGAGGGGGCTCCTGGGCTCCTGTTCAGAAGAAGCTCCACCACCACAAATTCTCAGGAAATTCTGGCTCATTTCTTGATTCTGTCTTCTGTAGCTGCTCTGCCTCCAGATTCTTGTCCCAAAAAATTTTGACTGAGCCTCTCTGGGACTTTTCTTATACACACACAGCATTAGCTTCCTGTTTCAGCCAACCCCTTCCTGTTACATCAGTAACAGGAGACAGGAGTTCAAACCTTCTGTTTTCCCAACAGAGGCTTGATGAGTTACTAAGTGCTAAGTACCTCCTTACTTGCCAATAGAAAGGGGTCAAATTACATTACCATTACACTAGGTCAAATTTCATTCCACTACAATAAACTAAAATTCTGCCTAGATTGGGTGGGGAAGAAGAAGGCTGAGAATAGCAAATTAGTTTTCCCTCCAAGACCCTCAGCATACAGCTATCTTAGTTGGGTGAGAAAGAAAATCACAGCAATATTTCAGAAATTTCAAAATATTCTTAAACTGCGGCCTGAACTCAGGAAATGAAAAAAAAAAAGTAGGAAAGATGTGATGGCCAAGGGTGATTTTCTCCTCTTGTTTGCCCATGATGTTTGACTCCCTGATTATAAGTACCACAAATTGTATTTTAAGAACTCTACTAAAAAGTAAGTCTACAGAGCACAAAAAAAGTCTGCCAGCCACCACTATCTTAGCACAATGTAATAGTATTCTCAGAGACCCAAAGTGTGATTAAAAGACAAGAATAGGAGATTGCTCAGGAAATACAGAAGTCAAAGAATCTAATACAAAAGTGGGGAGAGAAATAAAACTCTGAATCTCAACCACAACACCTGAATTCATGGTGAAGTACACAAAAGAAGCAAAAGAGATCAGAAAGAAAAGGGGAACAGAGAAAGGTTTAGGCAGAGCCATCAAGTCAAAGAATGTCCACTGGTTTCCATCCTGTTATAGGAATGTAAATTTTTAAGATCTTCCCTACCCCTAGGTTAAGTGCACCTGGAACCTGTGGTGGGAGGCTTGTCTTTCAGGAACACCCACACCTTGGTGCTTTGTGATTGGGCAGTGGGTCAAGAGGGTTGTTACATTCCCTGACCCAAGAGAAGGCTATATAATCCCTGATGTGAGATTTTGTTTTGGGGCTGTTGTGCTGTGTGATTTGACCAGATGAGTCCCTAAGCAGCCCTTGAGAGACTGATGCTTCCCTCTCTGTTAACTGTGATTTGGTATGGATGTAATGGTGCGACAGTTGGAGGCCTGTCTGCTTGAAATGTTTCTGTCTGTATACTCTGAAGTTCAGGGTGCTGACCTTTTCCCCCTGAACTAGGTAAATGATATCTTTGATTGATTAAAGCAAGATCGTTAACCCATTTTGAATTGCTTTCCTTTAGAAAAGTAGATCTAAGAACCTGCGTTGGCAGCCACCCTGGGGATGCTGGGGTGCTTGCTGCTATCCTTAATGCTACAATAGACAGGGAGTAAGGAAATCCACAGTTACAAACAGTCATTAGAAAAAAAATACAGAAGAATTCAAATGTAGGAAGAATTTATCTTCTCTGTACATCACTGAGCACTTATGATTCACAGAAAGAATCACGGCATAGAAGGAATGCTAAACTTGGAATGTGGAATTTGGAATCATGGTATCTGAATTTGAATCTTGACTGCTCATTACTCCCTGTGCTCACATATCCTGTTTGTGTATCAATGCTCTTATCCATCAATTAAAGTGGTCTAACCAGATGGCTTCTAAGAACCTTTCCAATTCTAGCTCTACCTCTTCCAATTAGGGCTTATGATTCATCCATACATTCTCTTCTTGAGAGATTCATCTCCAAAGCCTTCTACAAAGTTTTCAAAAAGGGTCTGAGTATTAGTTGTTTTAACTTTATTCAAAGAGGACCAGGATGTCATGAAGGAGATGCTATGGATTGCAAGGGAATCGGATTTAAGTAAGGATGGGCTATGGAAAGTGACCAGCCTCACTTTCTCCTCTGGAGCTGTCTGGGTCCAGTGGGCAGACATGGACCAGGACAATTAGAAATGGCCCCCAAAGGGACTGCTAGCAGTGTTTGAAATTCTCCTTTGATGATTTACCACTGTCTGGTCACTAGTGCCCTGTACCTCTGTTATCTCTGCCTCTTGGTACAAGAAACACCGCCTTTCTTCTCCATCCTAATGTTGTCATTAATGCAAATTTTTGCATATGAGTCACCCTTGATAATATTCTTAGTTATTTATGCCCACTGTGGGGAAAAAAGGACAAATTTAGGCTTGATCAGTGGTATCTGACCAAGATGCTTACATTGATGGAATCACATAATCCAAATTCACATTGAAATCTAAGCAAAGCCAACAAACAAATAGAATTCTTCACCAAATTTTCCTTTTCCTTTGTAAATGGTTAGGATAAGATCTTGAGTCACCATGAATCTTACTGAGAAGGCCCTCTTGAAGTTTGCTTCTATCAATATAAGATCATAAAAATATGAGTTTCTAAAGGATATAATAGCCATTTTTTTTTTCCTTGTTAGAAGGAAGGACTCATTTGGGATGGGGGAAGTTATTTCTAAAATGATTTAATAATTACGTTTTTGTTTCAGCTTTTATTTCAATTACATCAGCATTTTGAAGAAAGACATACATATTCTAAGTAACAAAGTAGTACACCCATGGACAGAGTACAAATATAGGAAAACACAGAAGAGTTAGTAGGCCAGCTTTCTTGGAGAAAATATTAGAGAGTGTGGAAAAGTAAGTGGGAATAAAGCTCTAAATATTAGTCCTATAGGTACCAGGGAGCAACTGAAAGCATTGCACAATGATAATGACATCATGACGACGATGATGATGATGGTGATGATAGTGGCTAGCAATCATATAGGGTCTTGCAAATGTCTTAGTACAATTTTAAGCTATTAAACCTTAAAAAGCCATTATAATCTTCATTTGTAAGGGAGGATAATAGTACCTACCTTACAGTGTTGTCATGAGAATGTACATTACTGTTATCTTCAGTTGACAGATGAGGAAGCCAGGGGCAAAAAAAGGTTGTGACTTGTCCAGAGTAATACTATAAGGTATGTGAGGCAAGATAAGAACCCATGTTAACCTGATTTCAAATTCAACACTACATCAACTGTATTTAGGGAGAGTTTTGGGGGGGCAGTTTCATGTGAAATAGACTAGAGAGAAGAAGACTTGATATGTGACAGAGAGATCAACATTCTAGGGGAGAGGTGACCATGGCTTATTCTTGGTGTTGGCAAGGGAATAGGAAGATGACAGAAAGCAGACATGCTGTGGACACAAAATCTCCAAGACTCTTGAATGGTGGAATCTCAGGCAGAGGTAAAGAAACAGCTATTTCAATTTGGAAATAAACCAACACTGGGGTCTCAGTGGATCTTAATTGGTTTTGGATGAAAAAACCTACACTTTAAGGAACAATGAGGACCATGTGTGTTTGAAAGGATGTGTTACTGTACATTGTATTAAGCAGCCTTCTTGGGCCAACGCGATAAGAAAAAGATGTAAGTAGTCTTCAATGCCTGAGCTGCTGGCATACTGCCAGTCAGTGGAGGCTCAGACAATACCACACTCCCTGGTCGCCTGCACAAAGACACAAGCCCCATGTGTTTGCTAAGCAGAATAAAGAAAGAGTCCCTGATGGAATCTGTGTATTGCAGTCACACTCTGCTAAATGGAGCTTAGGTGCTTCAGACAAAATAATTACAGCTCAGCAAACATGTGGGGTTAAGTCCTTCTTCGAAAACAAATACCATAGGAGGGCTCAGGGCAATTTTTGAAATGGCTGGATACAAAGGAAACTGGCAATGTGATTTGAGTTAACTGAATTTAACTGTGGCCTTCTTTCTGATGCCGGAAATTTTGTTTGTCACATGCCATTATCGTTTTCTGTTACACATGCAGGTTCCTTATATAAGTCTATCTTTTGGATCATGGACACAGGGTCCCCATCCTCATACCTTTCTTGATAACAGTAAGTCCTTCAAAATGCTTCTCCATTTCCATTCTATGCTTATCTGTGCTTTCTTATAAAACACCTCAATCAAAATCCACATGTCACATACAAAGGAGGATTTCTCTTACACCATAAAAAGCCCTTCACTTACCTCTGTCTCCTGGGCCCCCAACTTCTCCAAAAATATCTCAGGGGCCACCTCCAACAGGGAGGCATGCTATGAGGTGTCTGAAAGGCCCTACCTTGTTCCATTTTAGCTGCTAAGATTTTCTCCCTCTTCAATATACTTGTACATGTACACAGAATATTCTGACCCTGTAGCGTACAAGCTCCTTGAAGGAAGGGGCCATTTCAACTTTTCTCTTTGTATTCTCAATAATGATCACAAGACCTTTCTCAAAGAGGTACAGTGGATTAGAGTGCTAGGTCTAAAGTCAAAAATAACCAGGTTCCAATACAGCTTCAGACATTTATTAGCTGTGTGATCTAGGAGCCAGTCACTTCACCCTGTTTACCTCAGTTTCCTCGTCTGTAAAATGAGCTGGAGGTAACAGAGATTATATACACAACATAATTAAGTCTTCCTAGCCTCAGATCTAACCCCAAAATATGTGAAATTAATACCTGAAATTACTCAGCTGATTGTCATCAGCACAGGAAAAAATCGCTGTCTTTGTCTGTTGTACTAATTTATTTGCAGGCTAATCACTGGTGTTAATAACAAATTTCAAAACAATCATGATTCACAGCAGGTAGATTCTGAAGCACTTTTTCCTGACTATTTTTTAATTCTTCCAGTATTCTATTGACATCTCATTTATACACACCACCCCAAAAATTCTCTGCTACCTCCTTCCATCATCCTGCCCAAGTCCCTCACTAATTTCTGCATTTATCAGTGAAGTTCTAATTTGCCTTCTCACCCTTCACAGTCTCCACATCATCATAAGCCATTTTGAGGATATGCTACCCCCTCTGATGCACACTCATATTCCTTCCCTGCCCCATGACTTTCTAATATCTCCATATGGCTAGTTTCCTTTTGTGATCACCTCTCTTATCCTTTTCCCGTTCTGATTCCTGAACAGAAACTGATGCTGGGGGAGGCCATGAAAGCAGACTGGATAAGTATGCATTTATGCAACCATCTAACCTCAAGGATTATTTCCCTTTCCCTCTCCCTCTTTTTCTCTCTTCTATCCATCCATCCATCCATCCATCCATCCATCCATCCATCCATACATCCATCCATCCATCCATCCATCCATCTATCTATCTATCTATCTATCTATCTATCTATCTATCTATCTATC
>NW_027186352.1:29413085-29415062 GCF_028583685.1 Petaurus breviceps papuanus
ATCTATCTATCTATCTATCTATCTATCTATCTATCTATCTATCTATCTATCTACAATGAGGTATGAATGCAATAAAGTGAATTTTCTTCCTGGGGTCATAAGATCATACCGACTGCAATGCTACATGACTATGCTATCAAATCTTACTATATCATGGAAATTTGATTACAATAGAGTGAAAGAGTATACTTTCTGACCAAAATTATATACATGTAACCTCATAATGTATATAGTATCCACATAAACATATATAAAAATGCAATGTATTATATAGAATAAAATTAATTAAAAGGCTTGATTACATGTATTCGTCATAAGGTGGGGCAGATAAAAACATCATCCAACACAAAGGAGTATACCAACTATACTTCTGAAGGACAAGTGAGTTGCTCAATATGAACTGTTAGACCCTGTAATGGTAAGGTAATTTGAGCCTTTGTCTTGGCAAGTAAGCAGGTACTTAGCACTTATTAATTGATCAAGCCTCTGTTGGGGAAACAGAAGGTGTGAACTCCTGTCTCTTCTTCATGAGCAAAGAGGAAAGGGTTGTCTGAAACCAGAAGCTAATGCTGTGTGTATATAATAAAAGCCCCAGAGAGGCACAATCAGAATTTCTTGGGACAAGAATATGTAGGCAGAGCAGTTACAGAAGAGAGAATGGAAAACTGAACCAGAATTTCCTGAGAACTTCATGGTGAAGCTTCTTCTGAACAGGAGCCCTGGAGCCCCCTCCCCCCAGGCTGGATAAGGTGATTCTGATTTTTTGAACAAGCTGCAGAAAACTGAGATGGTTTGGACCCTGTGAAAATCAGTGTGGAGTAGGACCTACCCAGAGAGCTGGACAAGGAACTGACAGCTGTCTGCCAGTAAACGCAGGTGACTGTCTGGTGAATACAATTAGAAACTGGGACCATGGAAGTGGATACAGGGAATCTGAGAACTGGCCCCAAGTCAAGATGAAAAGACCTCTCCCTGGGTATTGAACAATTATGTAATTATAGTTTACTAGTGACCTAGGGGTGGAGTGTCTGTGTATTTCTGATTGTACTTGGTGATTAATGATACTTAGTAATTGATTGCTGAATAAATGACTGAGTTAATTTAGTGTGCCCCATGAGTGGAAGATTTCGACTATTATACTTCCGAGATGATTGTTCTTTGTTCTAAATATTGTGACCACTTTGGTGAAAACTATGTGACCATTTCATTCATTCATTCATTCATTCATTCATTCATTCATTCATTTATTTATTTTTAATTCTTGGAGGGGGGAAGACAGGGCAATTGGGGTTAAGTGACTTGCCCAATGTCACACGGCTAGTAAGTGTTAAATGTCTGAGGCCGGATATGAATACAGGTCCTCCTGACTCCAGGGCCATGCTCTATTCACTGTGCCACCTAACTGCCCTATGTGGCCATTTTAATGATATGCTGTTGTGAATACCATATTGTGATTTTCTGTGATAAGTTGTAATATTGTGAACGCTGCACCTTGATTTTCTGTGAATGTTTTGCTTTGATTTGTTATGGAATAAATAGGGTGTTTATGATACTGTGTAATCATAACCTTAAAAGCTGTTCACAGTAGCATTCTTCTGGAAAGCTGCTTGTTTATGGCATTACACACTCAGAAGAGATTTAATAGTTTGTAAAAAGTACATGATCATTCTAGATTCAAGACTAGTCAGTCACAGACACTGGGACCACTTTTTTGTGTTTCAGAGGACAGAGATACTCTTTTTTTTCATCTGCTAATTTATCACTGACTCAGGGGAGTCTGATACGTCTGTGAAGAAATTACATATTGAGACCTACCCTCACTCTCCCCAACACAAACACATAAAAAATAAATCTCTATGTATGTATAGCTTTAGCCATGACCTTCTCATCTCTAGCTCTATTATCTCTATCTATCTATCTATCTATCTATCTATCTATCTATCTATCTATCTATCTATCTATCTATCTATCTATCTA
>NW_027186352.1:29415072-29457070 GCF_028583685.1 Petaurus breviceps papuanus
CTATCTATCTATCTATCTATCTATCTATCTATCTATCTATCTATCTACCTATCCATCCATCCATCCATCCATCCATCCATCCATCCATCCATCCATCCATCCATCCATCCATCCATCCATCCATCCATCTATCTATCTATATTTAGAGAGGCAGAAGCGTGTTGGTTTCTGTTTTGTTGTTGTTGTCTTATTTGTGTTAGCATTAATTCTCTGCTGATACTTATTTTGGAAAGAGTTAGTCAGTCAACCAGTCAATAAACATTAATTAATCACCTACTAAGTCCCAGTCATAGTCCTGGGCACATAAAGGAAGATAAATGGCAGTCCTGGGTCTCAAAAAACATCATAGTCTAATTGAAGAGATAACATGCAAACATGTATTTACCCACAAACTATATACTGAAAAAATTGGAAATAATCAAGAGAGGGAAGGCCCTTAAACTAAGGCAGTTCAGAAAGCCTTCATGTAGTAGGCAGGATTTTTACCTAGGTCTTGAAGGAAGTCAGGAGGTATAAATGTGGAAGGAGATTTCAGGGATAGGGGAGAGTCAGTGAAAATTTTGAGACTCAGCAGATGAAGTGCCTTGCTTGAGCAACAGTAAAGAGGCTATTGTTACTGGGCCACAAAGAAGATGAGATGCGGTTCTATGATTTTTTTATACAAAACTTGAAGTGATAGGGATTAACTACAGTTTATTGGATGTGTGTGTGTATGAAAGGGAAGGGGGAGGATAAGAGGGAGGGAGAGGAAGGAGAAAGAGAGAGAGAGAGAGAGAGAGAGAGACAGACAGACAGACAGACAGACAGACAGACAGACAGACAGACAGAAATGGTCAGACCTGCACTTTAAGAAAATTACTTTAATTGCTGAGTGGAAGTGAGAGTAGGGTGGGGAGAGACTTATGACAATCAGACCAAACAGAAACACTGTTGCAACAGTTCTGTTGTGAGGAGTTTGCATCAGGGTGTTTTCAGCTCAGAAGAGAGAAGGGACATATGAGGGAGATGTTGGAAAGATAAAATCAACATGACTTGTCAGCAGATTGAATATGGTTCGTAAGAATGAGGAGTGAAGGATGACAGTTGAGGGCTGAGTGGCTCACAAATTTTCTTGCTTTTCCTACTTACTCAGGATCTTAGTCAAATCTCAGCAAAAAGAATCCAATAGGACTCTCAAAGAGTTGCCTTTTTTGCTCTTTCCTGATTCCCAGATGCATATCCCTGAGTTTCAACCGTTACTGCTGTCTCTAGTATCATATCTCTCTGTCTGTATATATCTCCTCCCTCCCAAGAATCTGAGACCTGGTCACCTCCTTTTCTGACATAAGTCTTCCAAAGCCCAGATGGGGTATATTAGATTTACAGTCAGAAGTTGGATGGGCTAAGATCTACGTGTGGAGTAGTTAATTTTGTTCCATATTTTCTGCTTTTGGTAAATAGTGATTTCCATTCTTGTCAATGAGTTAAAATGCCTTCCAATAGAATTGAACTACATTTTAATGTCGTTATTCAATCATTTTGCAGTAATTTCTGACTCCTCATCACATGTGGGATTTTCTTGGCAAAGACACTGGAATAATTTACCATTTCCTTCTTCAGTTCATTTTTTTTTTTTACAAATGATGCAACTGAGGCCAAAGGGTTAAGTGATTTGCCCAGAGTAACAGAACTAGGAAGTAGGTAAGGTTAAATTTGAACTCAGAAAGATACGCTTTCTTGACTCCAGGCCAGACACTGTATCTACTATGCCACCTAGCTGCTTTATTTTAATACTGGATGCTTGATCAAATCAACAATTGTATTTTTTTTTAAAGCAATTGGGGTTAAGGAACTTGCTCAAGGTTACATGGCCAGTTATTTCTGGGTGTGGTACTAAGTATCAGAGTCTGGATTTGATCCCAGTTCATCCCGACTCTGGGGCTGGTGTTCTTACTCTCTGTGCCACCTGGCCACCCCTAAGCAATTGGGGTTAAGTAACTTGCTCAAGGTTACATGGCCAGGTTTTTATGGGTGGGTGCTAAGTGTCTGAGCCCGGATTTGATCCCCAGGTCATTCCCGACACTGGGGCCAATGCTCTTACTCACTGTGCTACCTGGCTGCCCCAACATTTGTATTTTCAAGGACACATGAGTGAGCCTATGAAGTGTCACATACAATCCGACAAAATAAACTAAGGCATTAGTAAAAAGATGTGAGACTGGAAGAATATATGGAGAATCAAGTAACCAATCAGCATTTATTAAGTACCCACTGTATGATAGTTTCTTTGCTAAGTGCTAGGGATGAAAAAAAATCAAATTAAAAAAAGAAATTATTTACTCTCACAGAGCTTATATTCTATTGGGAGAGAAGCATGTATCCATGAAGAGAGAATCATATCCCACATGACTTTGGTATAATAATGACCACCATTTTGTAGGCATCTTTTAGTCAATTTTGTAAATGACTAAGCTATAATCTAGCTGAGATATAGTATGATAGAGTTGGAGCTAGAAGACATGGGTCATTTAATTCAACCCACTCATTTCACAGATGAGAAAGACAAGGTTTGGCCATCTAATCCTACCTACTTGTAAGATAGATGAGGAAATTGAATCTTTTGAGGTCAAATAATTTACCTGAGTTCATATAGGTGGTAAATGATAGAGCCAGTATTCAAACCTGGCTTTCTGATTCCAAACCAAGGGCCTTTCCCACTGTACTACATGGCCTCATTAATGAAGATATCAAATGAACTGGAGTACATCCAGAGATGGGCAGCCCAAACGATGTTCTAAAGATCAGGTTATCTGAATCCCAGCTGTAGCAATTGAGGATATTTAGCTGGTATTGAGGATTTTTTTGTTTCCTTTTTAATTTCTTGTATTTATTTTAGTTTTAATTTATGAGACAAAACAAGCATTACTATAACATAGTATAATTTTTGGTTTGTTTTTTGCCTTTTTTTTGGAGGGAAATTGGGGTTGAGTCACTTGCCCAAAGTTACACAGCTAGTAATTGTGTCAAGTGTCTGAGGACAGATTTGAATTCAGGTCCTCCTGACTCCAGGGCCAGTGCTCTATTCACTGTGCCACCTAGCCGCCCCCATAGTATAATTTTTAAAAAATGATTGCACATGAAACTGAACATCTATTATGTTCAGCTTGCTATTCCTTTTAAAATCATCATGTAAATTTCTTTTTTAACCTTTATTTCCTTTTCCCCTTCCTTTCCCCCTCCCATCCTAGAGATGGCTACCATTAGAAACAGATAGATAGATAGATACATAGATAGATAGATAGATAGATAGATAGATAGATAGATAGATAGATAGATAGATGATAGATAGATAGATAGATAGATGATAGATAGATAGATAGATAGATAGATAGATAGATGATAGATAGATAGATAGATAGATAGACATATATATCTAGATGTGGATATAGACATATATGTGTGTATGTGTGTGTGTGGCTACATACTATATATACATATATAATCATTCTATACATCTATTTTTCAGTTCTTTCTCTGGATGCAAATAGCATCTTCCTTCATATGGTCTTTGTAGTTATTTGTAGAAAAAAAAGGAATCATAGAGGTCAGGATAGCTGACCTACAGGAACTGAAGAATTACAATTAGACTTATTCTGCTTGGGTCCAGCAGCCAGCCCTGGAACAGTGGTTGATATCTTTAAAGATATATATTTAGGAAAAAGTTCCTCCCAAATCGAGTGAACCTGAAATGTCACAAGATATGTTGGGTAATGTTGGGTTCTCCTCACTAAGGATCATAAAGTAAAAGCTGGGTGACCATATCGCAGATAAATTGTAGAAGGATATTTTTTTTTGAGGTATGGACACTGTGCTGTGCATTTTTATATTGCCAGGCACTACGCTAAGCCCTTGGGGTATAAAGAAAAGTAAAAGGCAGTCTTTGTTCTCAAAGATCTCACAGTTCTATTGGGGAGGCAACATACAAACATTTATTTGCAACAAACTACATACTCACTAAATTGTAGATAATTAGCAAAGCAAATGTGCTTAAACTGGTGGGAGGGGAAGAAGATCTAGAAAACATTCCTGTAGTAGGTAGGACTTTTATCTGGGACTGGAAGGATGTCAGGAGGAATTGACTGGAAGGAGAGCATTTCAGGCATGGGAGACAGTCACTGAAAGTGTAGAGACTTGGGAGATGAAGTTTCTTGGTTACTAAGCACCCATTCATATCTGAAATTCTACACTCTCATAGCAGAAACACAAAGGGTGGAAGGCCCTTGTTTTTGAAATTATTGGAGTAAATAGTTTTTTGTTGTTATTGGTGTTGTTAGTTAAGTACTCTCTTAGAATCCTTCTGAGAATATTTCTTTTGTCATTTGAGGGAGTGTGTGTTGTGTGTGTGTTGTGTGTGTGTGTGTGTGTGTGTGTGTGTGAGAGAGAGAGAGAGAGAGAGAGAGAGCATCCACATTTAGAGTAGTAATGATCAATGTATGGATTAAGATGTAATTCATTTACACTGATAATGTTTGTCCAATGAAGATGCAACAGAAGATCCTGGGATTTAGAATGGGAATGAGCCTCAGATATCAACTACTCCAAACAAGTCATTCTAAGACAGAAGGAACTGAGGCCCACAGAGGTAACATAACATATTATTTCCCAAGTCAAACAGATACAAGAGCAGGGTGTGACTTCACTTGGAGTGATCCTTCAATTATACCACATAGAAATCATCAGCTCAATGAGAGGATTGGATTTGATGGTTTCTAGGGTAACTGGAGCTCTATATTATTTATTAATGATGGAAAGCATCTTAATTTACCAAATAATGAACAGTTTTTAAAAGTCCAAGAGTCCTTAAAAAACCTCGAAATGAGTACATTATTCTTTAAAAATCTAGAGTTGGAAGGGACCTGAGAAGTCAAGGTACAGAGAAGTGACCAAGGGTAAGAGGCAAAATTTGAACCCAGGCCCTCTGACTCTAAATCCATATTTTGGACTTTACTATTCTGAATGTAGTTGAGCTCTCTCTCTCTCTTTCTCTCTCTCTTTCTCTCTCTCTCTCTCTCTCTCTCTCTCTCTCTCTCTCTCTCTCTCTCTCTCTCTCTCTCTCTCTCTCTCTCTCTCTCTCTCTCACACACACACACACACACACCCTCAAAAGACAAGAGAATTATTCTCAGAAGGATTGTCACAGAGTCCTTAAAAAAACAAAGTCTTGAGTCTTTTCTCTGAACTGTATTGACTTGCTTTCTAACGTTGATTTTTCTATTTCCCCTCTCCAACTCTTAGGTAAAATAATAATGGATTCTTCCTAAGAGTACTTGGATCAATGATATCTTTTTTTCTCATGCCATCTTGGGACCCTCCCCAATATCCAAAGATCATCTATCATTAAGCAACATCTTATGAAAAGAACAGAGAAACACAATGATGAACAAGCATAACAAATACCAAAGGCCCCCAGTACAGTAGGAAGCCACGAAGATAGACAATGCTGCTCAGAGGAGTTTTGACTTCTTGGCTCCTGATGATGGGAACATTGTGTTTTTTTTTAAGTATCTCCTTCACTCCATTCACACAGTGTAATTAGTGGTTTCAGCTGGCACACACATTTTACTGAATAAAGGCCAAGGAAAACGTATTGGTGGAGGATGGGTGTATATTTTAGATTAATAAACTGTCTGTTTTTTTCTCTTCCCCGTACTTGATGTTCGCTGCAAAACTAAAGCAAACACACTAGCAATTATCATCCAATTATCCATAAGTGAGTATTTGATTTAACTCTATTTGTAGGACTATCTACCTTGAGAAAAGAGATGGTTTTGTAATTACCTAGAAAAGAAAGCTCACTTTTCTTCCTTCTAATTCACCCCAAACTCCATTCCCCCAAATTAGCAAATTGGCTTCCCTGAATGAATGCAAGCTAAGTATGCATTTAAAAATGTTAGGACATCTAGGAAATAAATTCAGTTTCCCACCCTAATAGCAGGAGGCACTGGAGAGATCAGTTGGAATCGGATATAAGATGGTTGCTATCACATCATGATTTGGAGGATTTTGGTCTGGTATTTAACTTAAAGGTTGGTTCTTCTCTCCAATGTATTAGGTCTTTAATTTGGATAACTGCACTACATAGTGTTGCTTCATTATTATGAGAAAGAAGAGTTAGACTTTCCTCAGCTCTCGGCACAAGAAATGTGTTCTGTGAATTGGAAGCAAAGAATACAGCTAAGTCGTTCAGTGGATAGAATATCAGGTCTGGAGTCAGGAAGACTCATCTCCTGAGTTTAAATCCAGCCTTAGATATTTACTAGCTATGGGACTCTGGGCTAGTCACTTAACCCCATTTGCTTCATTTTCCTAATCTGTAAAATGCAATGGAGAGGGAAATGGCAAACCACTCCAGTGTCTTTGCCAATTAAAGGTCAAACAGGGCCACAAAGAGACAGACACAATTGAAAATACTACTAAATAACAACAAAGAATACATTGCCAGCAATGGGTACAGCAGTGCAAAAATACACGGGTGGGGGTAGGGGTGGGGGTGGGCGGCTAGGTGGCACAGTGAGTAAAGAGCTGGCCCTGGAGTCAGAAGGACCCAAATTCAGTTCCAGCCTCAGACACTTAACACCCACACTCAAAAAAACTAGCCCTGTAACCTTGGGCAACTTATTTAACCCCAATTGCCCTCCAAAAGGCAAAAAAAAAATTCAAAGAGGGAGGTTGTAATGGGAATGCAAATTTGGAAGATTTTCCCTGCCCCTAGGCTAAAGTGCACCTGAAGCCTGGGGTGGGAGGTTTGTTTTTCAGTAGATACTTTTTGATTGGCCAGTGGGTCAATAAGGTTGTTACATTCTCTGAGCCAGGAGAAGGCTATATAAGCCCTGATGTGAGGCTTTGTTTTGGGGGCTCACTTTGAGAAGTGTTCTGTGATTTGATCTGCGTTCTGGGAAGCCATTGTCCGGAGCCCCCCTCCTTTGAAAAACCCAGATGTTGTTTGGTATGGATGTAATGGTTGGACAGTTTGGAAAGCTGTCTAATTGATCTGTTTCTGTCTTGATAATTCTGCCTGTATACTTTGAAGTTCGGGGTGCTGACCTTTTCCCCCTGAACAAGGTAAACAATATATGTCTGACTGATTAAAGTAAGCTTGTTAACCCATTTTGAGTTGCTTTCTTTTAACAAAGCAGATCTAAGAACCTGTGGTGGCAGCAAACCCTGAGGACCCTTGGGGTGCTTGCTGCTACAGAGGTGATGCAGTGTTTGGGTTTGGGGGGGGAGGTAGAGACAGAGAGTGAGAGACTGAGAGAGAGACAGACACAATGATTGAGAGAGAGAGGGAGAGAGACAGAGACAGAGAGACAGAGACAAGAAGGACAGAGAAAGAAGGACCTGTTGTTTGAAAGGATCACTGGGGTACAGGACAGATAGCAATGTGAAAGAAAGCTGGAAATACAGGTTGGGGGTTGTCTTTGAAGGACTTTGTACAGGAACCTAGCAGTGATAGGGACTCACTGGAGTGTCTCAGAGGAGAAACACAGCAACATATCTATTTCAGAGAAATCAATTTGTCAGCTATGTGCAGGATGAATGAAGTGCTGAGAGACATGAGGTCCGAAGACTGATTTCAGCAATCAAGGTGAGAGGTCATGATGACCCAAACTAATGTGGTTACTGTGTGAGAAGAATAAATACCTAGATATGACAATTGATTAGGTATGTGGAGGCAAGGGGAGTGAGAAATCAAGGATAACATTGAGTTCACAAACCAGGGAGTATTTAACAGAAATGAGGAAGTTTAGAAGAGGGTGTGTTTTGGGAGAAAGACAATTAGGACAAATTCGCACATATTCGATTTGAAGTGTCTCTAGGTCAGGTTCCAATGTGGCTGATAAGGACTAAAGCTTTGGGAAGATCCTGAGCCTCCATGTGTAGAAGAGGGATCCATCTGCTTAGAAATGGTACTAAACCCTGGGAAGTTAGTCAGGTCTTCATAAGACAGTCTGTAAGTGAAAGGGCAGAGGATAATGTCTTGGTTACCCTTGTAACTAAGGTATGTGATATGGTTGGATATGGTGAGTAGGGAAAGGAGAGGGGAGAAAAGTGGTCAGATAGGTGAGGGGACAGTTAGAAAACAGCAATATCCTGGAAACTGCTAGAAGTAACCATGAAGACATGATGCTAACAGTTTATAGCAGAGAGGTCAAAACAGTTGAGGAATAAAGAAAAAATGATCTGTCAATTAAGAGATCATTAGAAACTTGTTAGAGAGCAGCTGCAATTGAGTGATAAGGTCAGCTTTAAGTGAGTGATAAGCTTGGATTTTAAGTGCTGAGAAGTTAATGAAGAGAAAAAAATAGAGGCAATGAATATAGCAAGTTCCCTCTCTTAACACAGGATTTAGCTGAGAAAGGAGGAAGAGATGTAATCTAGTAATTTGATGGAATTGCTGAGTCCAGTGAAGATTTTTTTTATGGATGGTAGGTAACAAGCATTTAAAAGGCACTCACTATATGCCGGGCAGGGAAGGGACTAATGAATAGCGAGAGGTTGAAGATTAGAGCAGGTAAAATGAGTGGTTGATGGCAATCTGCTGGCAAAGTTAGAAGGGCCTAGCAGCAAGGGTACATTGATCATGGTTGGTGTTAGTAAGGAGAAGTGCAAACTCATCTGATGTTGAAGAAATGGAGATAAGGAAAACATTTCTGGGTGAAGAGAAGAGCAGAGAACTCATGCCAATGGGCCTCAGCTTTCAACTTTCCCAGTAAAGTAAGATCAAAGTCCTCAGATGAACCAAAGGGAATAGTGGATTAATTAAGGGAAGCAATGGTCTGGAATAGATTGTGTGAGGAGTAAGAGAATACAATGAGGCACATACACACATGTATCTATGTATGAATTAATACCTTGTTCTACAGAGAACACAGCATATATATATATATGTATATATATGTATATATATGTATATATATGTATATATATGTATATATATATGTATATACACACACACACATATTTATATACATAAACACACATTTATATAAGTGAATAGATGAGGAGTTACAATTTCCCTAGAAGAGCCGTCTAGTAGACAAATAATTTCCAGGAAATTACCTTAGTTTCAGAAAGGTTATGTGTCTTGCCCAGAGTCACACACACACAAAGTGTCACAGGCATGATTCAAATGAACTTCCAAATTCCAAGCCCCAGTATTCCATCCTCTATATCACGTAAAATTACATGTACTCCCAACTAGGTGGGAGGGGAGTGAGCACTTGTGGAACATGCCAGATGGTGATGTAGAAACTGCTGAGAAGGATTTGACAGTGACAAGGGGATCCTATAGGCCAGTAGAGTCAGAGTTTTCAGAAACCATTTAGTGATCCTGGGAAAGCTAAATATCATACCACTGTGTACTGAGGGCTCATCACCTCTATGAACAGTACTGCAGTAGACATGGCACAGATAACAACACAGAGAGGGGCCAGGCAAGCTTCTGCCCTGAAGCTTTCTAGACTCACTGGGGAGAAGGAGGCTGGGTAAGCAAAGCCACTGAGAAACCAGGAGATGACAGATGTTCTCAGGCTATTTGCTAAGTGTCTCGTGCAACCCAAACAGTAGAAAGATAGATAGACACAGTCCGGAGGAATGAGGTAGAATCTTTACTCTATAATTTCCTCCCTCTGTAGCCTTTGGCAAGTCACTTAATTTCCCAAGACCTCAGTTTCCACATTGAGAAAATTTGTTTATATGCACATTAGCATACACATGTGCATATAGGTAAGATATATGTATGGATGGTCATATGGGAACATCAAATAACATGTATAACTATATGTATATGTGTGTATGTATAGAGACAGAGAGATAAAGAGAGACAGATGTAGAAAGAGGGATAACATATTGATATATAGCTAGATGGAAGCAGCTAGGTGGGCCAGTGGATAGAGCACTGGGATTAGAGTCATGGAGTTTTAAATTCAAATCTGATCTGAGATGCTTACCAGTTGTGTGACCCTGGGTAAGTCACTTAACCTCTCATTGCCTTGCTATCTGTCCTTCATTCTTGATGAGGACCATGGCAACAGGAAGGTGACGTCATTACTTTCAAGTGAATTGGAATTCAGTGAGGCAGGGCTATGCAAAGTCACTAGCCTCACTTTCTTCTCTGGAGCCATCTGGGTCCAGGGGCCACATACATATTGGGAGGACTGGGGATGGGCCCAGATGCAGTGGAAGAAATGACCTTTTAAAACTAAGGTTTTAGCAGGTCTCAGTTTTACTGAAGCAACAACTATTCAGTGATTAAGGCTAGGTAAGAAAAAGAGGCAAAAGGTCCAAAAAAAAAAAAAAGCAAACTAGGAGAGGAAGATCCTCAGGGTTTCTACTCAAAACAGATACAATTTCTATTTACATTCACTCTGAGTCAATCAGTTTGCCTTAATTTATTGGAAAAAGAAATGGCAAACAACTCCAGTATCTTTGCCAAGAAAACCCCATGTTCTGGGCCACAGGATCACCAAGAGCCGTCCATGACTACATGAGTGAACAACAACAAACATAGATCTACGGAAATATGGGTACACAATTCTATCTATCACCTGAACAACTGTCAATAAGTATTTTATATATGCGTGTACACACAGATACATATGTATAAATGCATATAAGTATTAAGCATTTTAGACCTGAATTGTGGTTCTATTTATGTAAGGAAATCTTAATAAGGAACCTTACTGTACCAATGAAGACTGACACTGACTATGTAAATCGAATCCTAGATATCTGTCAGACACTCTGAGAGTTTAAGTAACTTGACCAGGGCCATATAGCCAATATGGGGCAAAGTGGGACTTGAATCAACTTCTTCCAAGCCAACTCTCTATCCACTCTTTCAAACAGCTATGTGTATATATGTGTTTATATAAATACATATATGTGCATGTATGTATATGTAAGCACATACATACCCATATATGCAGACATGCAAATTACAACTCAGAGAGATGGAGGAAATCTGAAGATGGAGACTTTGCTGTTTCCTGCTTAAAATGCTAAAATCCCAGTACAAGACTTCTTTTTATTGCCATTTCTCCTCCAAAGCAGCTCATCTGGCTCCTAGAGAATAGCACAGCATTAAGACCAAAGTGAAATATTTATCCAGGTTAATCTCCCTTAACTCCTTCTGCTCCTTTTGGATTTGTTTGGCTGCTGATTTCTGAATGTTCATTTTGGCACCCACAATTCACTTCCCGGTGACAAGATTTTCAAATACTGTTCCTAAGAAGTTCACTCCTGCAGTAATAACAAAAGGCAGGAAAGTTGGTTTTGAACAGATGAAAAGAAAACTCATTTTGATTTCAGCCAAGGGGGGATAGCCTCAAAGATACACCCAGGTTTTTGATTGTGCAAATCCCACTTAATTCAGGGCAGCAAACGTCAGGATCACTATTTGGGATTTCATGGTAGGTTTTGTGCTCTGGTGAATCAGAAACACATTTGCAAGTGTCAAGCCAGGAGATATGGGCTGTATTAAGGATATTTTGTTATTGATCCCTCTTTGGACATTGTTCTAAATATTAAGGGTGGGTATAAATGTTTTTCAGATCTGAAGGATGCCTTCAGCACTTGTTCCATCATTCTCATTTTCTTGCCTGAAACCAAAATTTTCCCCAGTTTTGCTAATGGCTTTTTTTATTGTACAACATATAATGTACAATGGAAAATGCGCAGAATTATTTCAGAGTCAAAGGGCATAGGTTCTGCTGCTAAAGTTGTCACTGTGTGTGTGATCTTAGGGAAGTTACTTTAGGGGTCCTCAGTTTCCTCTTCTATAAGATAAACAGATCGGACCAAATAATGTCTAAAGTCTTTTCTATTTAGAGAATTATAATCCAATGATTTATGACTATGATATGATAAGATCATGATGATGATGATGATGATGATGATGACATTTAGTGCACAGAGTCAGCCTTAAAAGTCTAGTTTCATGATATAATGTTTATATAATTTTACCTTGGGGCAGCTTGGTGGCACAGTGAATAGAGCACCGGCCCTGGAGTCAGGAGTCCCTGAGTTCAAATCTGGCCTCAGACACTTAACACAAAAACTAGCCATATGACCTTGGGTAAGTCACTTAACCCCAATTGCCCTCCAAAAGGCAAAAAAAAAAATACCTTTCCTATTTTCTATTCTTCCATATAATAGTTTAGCAAAACTAATTGACAAAATCAATCATAACTGCCAATATATTCAATATTCTGTATCTTTTCCACCTTTCCAACAACATAAGAGAGGTATATGTATATGTATATGTATGAGCATGTGTGTATGTATATGTATATATATTTTTTTCATCTCCTGCCTGGAGCTAAATTCAATCATTATAATTATATTAAAGATAAGGATAGTAGATTATCCACTGATCTCCCACAAAATACAGCAGAGAATGGCATTGCAAAGTGGTAATTTTTTTTTTTAAACAAGGAAGATATGATGATACAAAGTCCATGGAAGGAAGAAGGAATCTGCAATGGTCTAAGGTTCCTAGGTTAATTTTTCAGAGCAGCTCAGGCAACTTTAGAGCCGTGGTCACTGACTCAGCTCAGGAGGTGTGGCAAAGGGCTTGTGATATGTTCATTTTTAAAATGAGTATTTAATACTCTGGTCAATGAAAGAACAGAAAATTGATTGATCAAAGCCCCTTAGGTGGTGCATTTGAGCATAGGTCATATTCTCATGTATTTACAGTCTGTGAATGTAAAAGCAGAGAGGTACAAATGAGCTGGGAAATGGGGAGAGTTCTGGCTATAAAGTTACAGGGCAAAAAAAAAAAAGATTGTTTTTAAGGATGTCAGAGAAGTATCAGCACAAAAAAGAAGAGGCATGAGGCAAACAGATGAGGTAGGGTTAAGACATACATAGCTTTTTGGTCATACAAAGATTTATCCAAAAACCTAAAGGGTTTTCAGTATTACAACATCAGGAAGATTTGTGTTTTAGAAACAATGTCTCAATTGTGTGAAAAAATGGCTTGGACAGGATAGAAACTGGAAACTTTCTGACATTGTGGCTATCATAATAGTTGTTGAGATATGATGAGGGCCTACATTAAGTTGAGGAATTCGTTAGCAAAGAAGGTAAACAAAACCACTTTTGAGAGAAATGTTGTGGCATAAGTGTTGGGAAGACTTTATAACTGACTATAATATTAGGGGATGAATCATAGGTATAACTAGAACACAGCAAACTTGGGTTTACTGGAAGAATTATGGGGCCATCAATATATATGTGAAAGTTTGCAATAGGGATAGGTTTTGGGAAAAATATCAAAATTTGAATATATAATATTTAAGATACCTCTGATGCATCCAGTGAGAGATGTCTAGAAAGCAACTGGTTATATTAAGTACAATTTGTAATGGAAAATGCGACATGAAAAAAAGTGGAAAAGGGCTTGTGACATGTTAAATTTGATATGTTAAATTTTTAAAATGAGTATTTAATACTCTGGTCAGTGAAAGAACTGAAAATCCTTTTTCTTCTTTTTCTAAAAATTAAATATTTTTGAGGGTGGAGCCAAGATGGGGCAATGAAGTCAGCATTTTTACCAAGCTCTCCCAATACACCCCTCTACCAAGGGAGTGTTGTTAAAAAGCATGTGAAAATACATTCTTAGTAGGAAAACCTACCAAAGAAATCACATTAAGCCATGTTTTTTTTCCCACTGGGGGCAGCTTAAGAAGACAGAAAAAGTGATCTGTAGACACTGGGAGCTGGCAGGGAGGACCCCATGACATTGTGGAAGTGGCACCAGTTGCAGGCTGTGAGGCACCAGCAGTGGGAGGAGAATCCAGGAATATTAAGGAGACTAAACATCTGGTCTAAAAGAGAACTTAAGAGACAAATGTACTACCACTTGGCTCAGGCTCAGTGCCATTTGGCAAAGTGCTGACCAGTTCAGGGTTACAATTCCAATGCAGAGAAAAGAGGTTACATTAATGAGGAAGCATGAATTCTACCTGTGTAAGGACCAGAGCACAGATTGAGAGTACCCAGACCTCTCCAGATCACATCACTTTGGAAAGAATGGAAAATCACAAGTAGAAACAGCTGTAAAGCAGCAGAAACTCATAAAAAAAAGAAAACTCAGGACATATACTCCCTACCTCTCCATGCCCAGAGAGAATCTGAACCCAACTAAATCATAAAGACAAAAGACAAGAAACAATCTGGGAAGATGAGCATAAATCAATAACAACAACAGTAATAATAACAACAAAAGAACCTGAATATTAAAAGCCACTCTCATGACAGGGAAGCTCAAATAACAAAGAAGGAAACAATGATGTGAAAACATTTGCAAACAAAGCCTCAAGAAAAATGAAAAGCAGATTGGACACAAACCCAAAGACAATTCCCACAAGATCTCAAGCAATTTTTTTTTTAAAAAGATAGAACAAGAGAGGAAAAATCATTTAAAAAATCAGAGTTGTAAAGGAAAAATTATGAAAAAAATAATGTAATTTAATTATGAAAAGAGAATTAACAGCTAGGAAGAAGAGGGACAGCTAATTTAGCAAATGTTTAGAGCACTGTGCTTGTAATTAGGAAATCTCATCTTCCTGAGTTCAAATCTGACCTCAGTCACTAACTAGATGCATAATCCTAGAGAAGTCACTTACCCCTGTTTGCCTCAATTCTAACTTTTAAGGGATTATTTTCTTCGATAAGATCTCGTATCTCCTTTTCCATTTGACCTATTCATTTTTTAAGTTCTTCTCTTCAATTAGTTTTTGAATTTCTTTTTATTTTGACCAATTCCAATTTTCAAGGTATCCTTTTTCCTAACTGGATTATGATGCCTCTTTTTACCACTTGGCCTACTCTGTTTTTAAAGTGTTATTTTCTTTAGTATTATTTTTTTGTTCCTCCTTTACAAAGCTGTTGACTTGTTTTTCATCATTTTCTTGCTTCACACTCATTTCTCTGCTGAATTTTTCCTCTACTTCTCTTACTTGATTTTTAAAATACTCTTTTGAACACTTACATGGCCTGAGACCAGTTTATATTGTTTTTTGAGGCTTTGGATATAGGAGTTCTGACTTTGCTGTCTTCTTCTAAATATATGTTTTGATCTTCCTTGTCATCACAGTAACTTTGTGTTGTCAGAATTTTTTGTTCTGTTGTTTGCTCACTTTCCCCACCAATTTCTTGACTTTTTTTTTGAATGTGTATACAAAATAATTTTAATGGTGAGTTTTCACCACTTCCCTCTTAATCTTGGTTACACTGGCTCTGTGCAGAAGCTTCTCTATTTCATGTAATCAAAATTATCTATTTTGAATTTTATAATGCTCTCTAATTCTTGTTTGGTCATAAAGTCTTCCCCTCTCCATAAATCTAACAGGTAAACAATTCCTTGTTTTCCCAGATTGCTTATAGTATTAGACTTTATACCTAGATCATTGACCCATTTAGACTTAATATTGCTATATGGTGTTAGATAATGGTCTATGCCCAGTTTCTCCCATACTATATTCCAGTTTTCCCAGCAACTTTTGTCAAATAGTGAGTTCTTATCCCCAAAACTGGGGTCTTTGTGTTTATCAAACAGTAGATTACTATAGTCATTGACTGCTGAGTCTTGTGTACCCAATCTATTCCATTTATCCACTGCTCTATTCCTAAGCCAGTACCAAGTAGTTTTCATGACTATTGCTTTATAATACAGATTAAAATCTAGGCCACCTTACCTAGCATTTATTTTCATTAATTCCCTTGATATTCTGGACTTTTGTTCTTCCAAATGAACTTTGTTACTATTTTTTTTTCTAGTTCTATAAAGTAATTTTTTGGTGAATTGTTTGGTATGCCACTAAATATGTAATTTAATTTAGGTAAAATTGTCATTGTTATTATCTTAGCTCAACCTAGCCATGAGCAATTGATATTTTTCTAATTAGTTAGATCTGACTTTATTTGTGTGAAAAGTGTTTTGTAGTTGTGTTCATATAGGTCCTGGGTTTGTTTTGGCAAGTGGATTCCCATATATTTTATAATGTCAACAGTACTTTAAGTGGGATTTCTCTTTCTATCTCTTGCGGTTGGATTTCATTAGAAATATACAGGAATGCCGAGGATTTCTGTGGGTTTATTTTATATCCTGCAACTTTGCCAAATTTATTTATTGTCTGCAGTATTTTTTACTTGATTCTCTAGGAATCTCTAAGTATATCATCATATCATCTGCAAAGAGTGATAACTTGGTCTCTCCTTTGCTTAATTCTATTTCTTTGATTGCTTTTTCTTCTCTAATTGCTACTGCTAACATTTCTACCACCAGATTGAATAAGAGGGGTGATAGTGGACACTCTTGTTTCACCCCTGGAGAAATGGAAATGCTTCTAGCCTATCCCCATTACATATAATTCTTGCTGATGACTTTAAATAGATGGTACCTGTTATTTTAGGGAAGGCTCCACTTTATTCCTATACTTTCTAAGTGTTTTTAATAGGAATGGATATTGTATTTTTTCAAAAGGCTTTTCTGCATCTATTGAAATAATCATGTGGTTTCTGCTAGTTATATCGTTGATATGATCAATTATACTGATGGCTTTCCTAAATTTAAACCATCCTTGCATTCCTGGAATAAATACTACCTGATCAAAGTGTATTATTCTTGAGATAAGTTGCTGTAGTGCTTTTGTTAATATTTTGTTTAAAACTTTTGCATTTATATTCATGAGGGAAATTGGTCTATAATTTTCCTTCTCTGTTTTTTTTCTTCCTGTTTTAGGTATCAGTACCATATCTGTGTCATAAAAAGAATTTGGTAGGAATCCTTCTTCACTAATTTTCCCAAATAGTTTGTAGAGTATTGGAATCAATTGTTCTTTAAATGTTTGAAAGAATTCACTAATAAATCCATCTCCCTTTTCATTTTTGATATTCATAATTTGGTTTTCTTTTTTTATCATATTGACTAAGGGTCTATCAATTTTATTGGTTTTTTTTCATAAAACCAGCTCTTAGTTTTATTTATTAATTCAATAGATATCTTAATTTCCATTTTATTAATTTCTCCTTTGGTTTTCATTATTTTTAATTTAGTATTCAATTAGGGATTTTCAATTTATTCTTTTTCTATCTTTTTCAATTTCATGCCAAATCATTGACCTCCCTTTTCTCCAATTTATTCATGCATGCACTCAGGGATATAAAACTTCCTCTAAGAACTGGATTTGCTGCATCCCACAAATTTTGTTATGATGTCTCATTATTGTGATTCTCTTGAATGAAGTTACTCATTGTTTCTATGAATTATTTTTGACCCACTCATTTTTTTTTTGCATTAACTTTAGTTTCCAATTAGATTTTAGTCCATCTTTCCATGGCCCTTTATTGCATATGATTTTTATTGCATCATGATCTGAGAATGATGCATTTAACATTTTTGCCCTTCTACACTGAATTATGAGTTTTTTTATGCCCTAGTACATCGTCAATTTTTGTGTATGTGCCATGTACCACAAGAAGAAGGTATATTCCTTTATAACCCCATTCAGTTTTCTCCAGAGATCTATTATATCTATCCTCTCTAAAATTCTCTTTACCTCCTTAACTTCTTCCTTGTTTATTTTCAGTTTAGATTTTTAAAGTTCAGAGAGGGGGAGATTAAGGTCCCCCACTAGTATAATTTTGCTATCTATTTCTTCCTCTAATTCCCTTAACTTCTCTAGGAATTTGGATTCTATACCACTTGGTGCATATATGTTAAGTAATGATATTGCTTCATTCTTTATAATGCCTTTTAGCAGGATATAGTTTCCTTCCTTTTCTCTTTTAATTAGATCTATATATTTCTTTTGCTTTATCTGAGACAAGGGTTGCTACCTCTGCTTTTTTTTTACTTTAGCTGAAGCATAATATGTTCTACTCCAGCCTTTTACCTTTACCCTGTGCGTTCCCCCTTCTTTCAAATGTTTCTTGTAGACAGCATATTGCAGGATTATGGTTTTTCATCCATTCTGCTATCCACCTCTATTTTATGGGAGAGATCATCCTGTTCACATTCACAGTAATGATTACTATCTGTCTCTTTCCCTCCATCCTATTCCCTCCCCTATTTATGTTTTTGTTTCTTCTTTCTCCCTTCCCCTCCTTAAGGGTTTTACTTTTGACCACCGCCTACCTCAGTATTCCCTCCCTGTGACCCCCCCTTCTTTACCTACCCTTTCCCCTTTCTACTATTTCCCTCCCTTCTAACCCTGCCCCCTTTTTATTCCCCCTTGCCCCTCCTACTGCCTATAAGGTAAAATGGATTTTTATATTTATCAGAGTATGTTATTCCCTCTTTGACCCCAAACCAATGAGAGTAAATTTCATACAGGGCTCCTCTCCCTCCCTCCTTTCTCTGTACTATAATGAGATTTTGCATCTTTTCACATTAGAATCTTAAACTTAATTCACTATGTTGATCACTCTTTGAACGAGATCCAATCAGAATAATGTTCAAATGATGTTCATTTCCCTTTCTCCTTCCCCTCTACTATACTATGTTTTTATGACTCTTCGTATGGCATAATTTATCTTTTTCTACCTCATCTTTTCCTTTTATCCCATTAAATTCCCTTTGAACCTGTTAATAAGGTGTTTTTTTTATCATCAAATTAGTACATTTATGCCCACACCTTCTATCTATGCATATCCCTTTTAAAGGTCATGATAATCATATAAATTTCAAAATTGACAGGTATCAGCTTCTCATATAGGGATGGAACTGGTTTGTTCTTATTGCATCCCAAGTTATGTGCATGTGTGTGTGTGAGTGTGCATGTGTGCATGTGTGTGTGAGAGTGTGTGTTTTCCTTGTTTATCTTCTTCTGTCTTTCTTGAGTCTTGTAATTGGAGATCAAATTTTCCATTGAGCTCTGGCTTTTTCATCAAGAAAGTCTAGAAGTCCTTTATTTCATTAAATGACCATCTCCTTGCCTGAAAGATTATGCTCAGTTTTGCCTGGTAGTTGATCCTTGGTTGCAGTCCTAGCTCTTTTGCCTTACGAAATATCAAATTACAATCCTTCTGATCTTTTAATGTAGAAGGTTCTAGGTCCTGTGTAATACTGACTCTAGTTCCACAGTATTTGAATTGTTTCTTTTTGGCTGCTTGAAATATTTTCTCCTTAACCCTGTAATTCTGGAAATTGGCTACTATATTTCTTGTAGTTTTCAATTTGGGATCTCTTTCAGTAGGAGTCTGGTGAATTCTTTTGATAACTATTTTACCTTCTGATTCTAGGACTTCAGGACAGTTTTCTTTGACAATCTCTAGAAGGATGTTGTCCAGGCTGCTTTTTTCATTGTGGCTTTCTGGTAGACCAATAATGCTTATGTTATTTCTCTTGGATCTGTTCTCCATGTCGTTTGTTTTTTCAATGAGATATTTTACACTTTCTTCTAATTTTTCAATCTTTATGTTTTGCTTTATTGACTCTTGGTGCCTCAGAGAGTCCTGAGCTTCGATTTGACTGGTTGTAATTTTTAGTGAATTATTTTCTTTGGTTGGTTTTTGAAGGTCCTTTTTTAGGGAGGTATTTTCTCCAATTAGGTCATAAATTTTACTTTTTTAAGGATTTATTTTCTTCAGTGAGACTTTTTTCCCAATTTGGTTACTATAGATTTAAATTTATCTTCTGCCTCTCTAATTTGGGTTTTTAAATCTTTCTTGAGCTCCTCCAAGAATGCTTTTTGGGCTTGAGACCAGGTCATATTTCCTTCTGTGGTCTCAGGTGTGAGTGTAGAGTCCATGTTGTCCTCTGTATTTGGTTGTTCTTGCTCACTATAATAAGCTCTGATTGATTTCCTTGTCTTCCCCTTCTCAGCTTCCTTCCTTCCCATTGTAATTTCCTATTTCTTAATTTCTCAGGCTGGAGCTAAGGCCCTGGTTGTTGACTTTGTGTGCAGTAGCCTCTGGGTGTTTAGATTGAGGTCAAAGCCAGGAGTCTCAGTGTTTCCCCTGAGTTACCCTGAGGGTCAAAGAGTAACTTGTGGGGGTGGTCTGGCCAGTTCAGATTTCTGCCTCTATGCCCCTGGGCTACAGCTCAGGCAGCTCAGAAGGTCATGGTTGGCAGGGCTTATTGTTTTCTGATTCCCCTGACAGTGCTGAGGTCCACCTGGGCTTCTGTTGTTAGCTATTGCTGGCTCCAACCCCTGGGCTTTGGGAGCTCTTGCTGGTCAGGTGAGGTGGGGCTTGTTGGGACCCCTCCCACCCTTCACTTACACCTTACTGACACACTTACACCCTCTCTCTGTGGCTCCTAAGCCTGAGGCTATTTGAGCTATTTCAGGATTTTATTCTTTGTGGGACATTTATCTCTGGGTTTTCTAGGTCAGGGAGGGGCAATTGGAGCAGCTAAAGTTTACTTTGCCATCCTGGCCCTTGGAAAATCAGGCAGGTGATTTTTTTTATACTTCCAGGCTGTGGGCTGATAGCCCCAGGAGAAGCTGCTGTCTGCTTTCACAGCTGCCCTGTGCTTTCTCTTACCCAGCTCCTGTCCTGTGGTGAGACGATTGTGAGTTGGCTGGGAATCGCCCTTTGGTTGGGTCAGTCTGCTGGCTGGGGCTCCTTTTTACTCAGCTGTAGTCTGCTCTCTAGTCCGTGCTGGTGCAGCCCTGCCTGTCCCATGCTCCTCCTGCCCCTACCCACGTGGGCACTTTCCTGGGCTGGATTCTGCTATGCTCCAACTACCAGTGGATTCGGACACTCTAAAATCCGTTCAGATTCAGTTTTTAAAGTTTAGTGATGGGATTCATGGAGGAGCTTAGAAAAGTTACTGCTTTCTTTCCGGCATTTTGCCTCCACTCCCCAATTTCTTGACTTTTAGTTCATTTTTAAAGTGGGGTTCTTCCAGGGTGGTGGGAACACTATCCTACATTTCAGGGGTTTTGTGCAGGTATTTTCAGACATACTTTTCCGTATCTGTGAGTTTTCTTTTCTTCCAAGTAGTTATGATCTAAGGGGAGAGAGGTTTACTATTCTTTTGGCAAGTGTGCTGGTCTGTGAGTGATTAAAATACTCTTTTCTGCTATGAAGTTATGATGATGGTCACCCCTGAGGCTGCAAGCTAAAGTGTGCTAACTGCTCCTCCTTGCTGTTGGGACTGCCACCAAGGGTATGCAAACCATACCCAAGGATGGGCAAAGCAATAGAATCCTGCCCCCAGTACCAGCAGAGTCCCCTGCAAACTCCTTCTGACCAGTTGTTAGACCTCCTTACCATCTAGGGGCTGAGAAGCTCTGGAAGCAGTCACTGCTGCTACTGATTCAGTCACTCCCAAGGCTCACCTGGCATACTGGGACCCGAGTCTAGGCCTCAGCAGCCTGCACTGGAATGTACTCCACTCTCATCCTGGTGCAACAAACCTTTTCTGCCAAGCTTACAAGTTATCTTGGGCTGGAAAATTTTTTTCACACTCTCCTTTTCTGGATTCTGTCACTCCAGAATCTGTTTTAGGGGATTAATTAAATGTTTTGGAGGGGTTTTAGGGAAAGCTCAGAGTCCCTGCTTCCTCTCTGCCATCTTGACTCTGTTCCCTCCAGAATGTTCATTATTTATGTATAAATGTGAAATATTTAACAAAATAAATAAAAATATTTTTTCTTTAAAAGAAAAAAATATTTACAATAACAGTCAAGAATAATATACCTGAGGGGCGGCCAGGTGGCTCAGCGAGTAAGAGCACCGGCTGCAGTGTTGGGATGACCTGGATCAAATCTGGGCTCAGATACTCAGCACCACACCCAGAAATAATAACTGGCCGTGTAACCTTGAGCAAGTTACTTAACCCCGATTGCTTTAAAAAAAAAATAAAAAAAGAATAATATACGTGGCAAAATTAGCTATAATTCTTCATGGTGGAAAAAAAAGGTATATTCAATAAAATAGAGGACTTCCAAACATTCATGATGAAAAGACCAGAGCTAAATAGAAAATTTGACATTCAAACAAAAGACTCAAGAGAAGCAAAACAATAAAAATGAATGTGAAATCACAAGAAAACAAACAAGATTAAGCTCTTTACAATCCCAAATAGGGAGAAGATACATTTGTTTCAAAGCAACTTTATAATTATTAGAGCAGTTTATAGGAATCAACTTAGATAAAGGGGCATAGTTGGGTCCATTATGCTGTTATGATCTGAAAAAAATCAAAATTTGAGGAAGAGGGATGCACTGGAAGAAGGGGGAACGGAGAAGAAGAATGGGAAAAATTGTCTCACATAAAAGTGACATATAAGAGATTTTTACATTGGAGGTTGAAATATGCATGGGAATATGTGGGCAATACTTGAAATTCACTCTCATATGAATTGATTCAAGGAGAGAAAAAGTCTCTGTGTGTATATAAGTACATATGTGTTTATATGCACACACAATTAGGAATGGAAATTCATGTTAACCAACAGGGAGTAGGATAGGGAGGGAGAAAAGGGAAGAGAAGAAGAGATAAGAGGGAAAATAGATTAATGTAAGCAGTAGTCAGTCAGAGGGAAAATAAACTTTTGAAGATAGGATAGGGTAAAAAAGAGAAGACTAAATAAAAGAGAGTAAGATATTGGGAAATATATATATAAAATATATATATACATATATATAATATATATACATATATATAATATATATACATATATATAGTTGTTAGCAATCTTTACTGCAAATATGAAAGGGATGAATTCTCCTATCAAATGGAACAGGATAGCAAAATGGATTTAAAAAAGAATACAGTAATATAAAGTTTACAAGATGCACACTTGAAATGGAAAGACACACAATGTTAAAATAATGGCCAAAACAGAATAAATTATGCTTCAATTGTGTTTGAAAAAATAGGGGGAGCGATGATGAATTTAGAAAAATCAAAAGCAAAAATTTACATAATTACAGGAGATAATAAGGACAATCTAAACTATTCATAACAAGCTCATGCTTGTTAAAAGCTTACTTGTCCATAGACACTAAATTAATTTCATTGCCGAAGTCATAAACATGAGATTGCATGTCATCCAAATTCTTGAATATAATCAATAAAATACGAAAGGAAATAGACAGCAAAACTACACTAAGGGATCTCAATTTATCCCTCTCAGACCTAGATAAATCTTGCCATGAAATAAACCATAACCAAATTAAGGAGACAAAGAGATTTTAGAAAAGTTAGATGTGACAAACTTTAGGACAATGTTGAACAGAATAGAAAAGAGTAGAGTTACCCCTTCCACATGATGGGAAATAGGGGCACAGTGGCCCTGCCATCTGGAAAATTCATGTAAAAAATTTAGTCCCTCCCTTTTTACCAGAGAAAAAGTCTGATAGCTTTATTTTTATTTTATGGGTTGTTTACAGAATTAAAAGAATAAAAAATACGGTGATCTCCAATATTATACATATGTTTTATGCAATTCTGAGTTTCTAAACTTTTTCTCTTATCTGCTGGCCTTCACATATCTGTGGCTTCCACAAAATACCCTAAATATTGTCATTTAATTTCTAATGCTAACCCACAATGCATGAAAACCCTTATGAGGAAAGTCACAGTGGAAGGAATAACTGTATATATGTATATTTTAGTTGTATGTGACATCTTCATAAAAATTTGAACATTTTGTTATTGTTTAGTCATTTTTCAATTGGGTCCAACTCTTTATGAGCCTATTAGTTGTTTTCTTGTCAAGGATACTGGGCTGGTTTGCCATTTCTTTCTCCAGTTCATTTTAAAGATAAATAACTGAAGCAAACAAAATTAAGTGACTTGTGCATGATCACATAGCTAGTTAGTGACTGACGCCATATTGGACTAAACAAGATGAGTCTTCCTTACTCCAGGCTAGGCACTCTATATACTGTACCATATAGCTGTCTATTTGGAGGCAGAAAAATCTCACAAATGTAGAAAAGCCGACATTTTCAGGGGACCTCTTTCAGACCATAATCCAATAATTAAAAATAAATCTAATTAAATGTCTTTGAAGCATAGATAAAAATCAATTGATAACAAAGAAAGCCAATGCTAAGAAATGAGTGGGTAAAAGAACAAATGATAGAAACAATCAATAATTTCATTAGAGATAATGACAACAATTAAACAAATTACCAAAGTTTGTTGGATATAGTATAGCATTACTTGAGGAAAGTTACACTTATAAAAGAGAGAGAAAGCAAATAAAAAATGTGGCATACATATAAAAAGAAGAAGAAATTTAAAATTGTTAATTAGAAAAATAGAAATCTTAAAAATTAAAGGAGAGATTAACAAAATTGAAAGTAAAAAAACTTATTAATAAAACTACAAGCTGATTTTATGGGAAAATATATATAATTGATAAACTATTAGGTAATGTGATTAAAATAAATAAGAGAACCATATTACCAGTATCAAAAGTGAGAAGTATAAATGCACAACCAATAAGAATAAAATTTTAAAAATTATTAGGAGACATATTCCTTAATTATATTCCACTAAAACTGACAACCTAAATGAAATGTGTGAATATTTACAAGAATATATATTGTTCAGATTAATAGAAGAGGAAACGGAATCATTAAATAACCCTCCTATAAAAGGAAATTTAGTAAGCCATAAATGAGGTCTCTTAGGAAAAATATCAAAGACCAGAAAAATTTACAACTGAATTGTACCAAACATTTAAAAAATAATTAATTCTAATATAATATAAACTATTTGAGAAAAGAAAGATTCCTATGAAATTGCTTCTATGACTTAAAGATGGTTTTCATATCTAAACCAGTGAGAAAAAAGAGAAAACTAGAAACAGATTTCTCTAATGAATATTGATATAAAAAATTTAAATTAAATAAGAGGAAGTAGATTACAGCAATATATTACAAAGATCATACACTATGTCCAGACTAGTGAGGAAAATTAATATTATACTCTTGTATTAATAACCAATTATTAAATTTTGATACATCATTTTTCTTTCTATTTTTGTCAAGATACCACTCCTGAACCCATAAGGTAATCTCTGAAGGGTGAGCAAGTAATGTGATCACTCCTAACACCCAAGGAATCTTCTTGTTATCTGGTGTGGGCTGGGCACTGCCCAAATAGGTCTCTGCCTTCTATTTATTCTATAAACAGCACCCAGTCTGATTTATCCTTCCCCCAGGTAGTATGAGCTTTGTCCTTGCTACCCCTCCCCAACACCACAGTTATTAAAGTTTGAGCTGACCTGGTCTACAATGAGGAAAATAAGCCAGAAAAACATGATTGAGACAGCTCATGTTTTTCTCATCAAGACTGCTAATAAGTCCCTTTCCTTAGTATTCAAAAAGGCACCTGATTAGCCATGCCTGAGGGGCAGCTCAGTGCTTTCTCTCTTCCCAGAGAAAAGGAGGAGCTGAAAACTCTTAACCAACCTCCTCACTTAAATATCCACCAGTCCAGAGTGTCAGGAAAAGTCCCAAAGATGTACTGTCAGGCCAATAAGAAGGAAAATTCACCTAGATATAAGGAATCTTGGCAACTCTCAGGGTCTTCATTCCAAAGGGAGGCATGTCATTGAACTGTTCTATATTAATAGCTCACATCCACCTCTTGATAAATTATATTATACTTAGAGAAATAGCCTCATTTATTTATTGGTTAAATTCTCCCTGTGACACTAGTTTTATACCAGGAATGCAGGAAAACTATAAACATAAATGAATATATCAATAACAAAAAAATCACATGATTGTATCAATAGATTCAGAAAAAAGGGCTTTGAAAAAAATACAGCAGCCATTACTATTAAAAAAAAAACATTTCAAAGCATATAAACAAATGGAGTTTTTCTTAAAATTATAAGTAGTATACATCTAAAACAAAAGGCAAGTATTATCTGCAATAGTTTCTAGCTTAAGAAGCCTTTTCAGTAAGATCATGGGTGAAGCAAGATTGTCCATTGTTATTCAATATTGTACTGAAAATGATTACTACAGCAATAAGATGAGGAATTAAAAGAATAAAAATGGTCAAAAAGGAAACAAAATTATCACTTTTATTAAAATATGATTATATCTTTAGAGAAACATAGAGAATAAATTAAGACAAATAATCAACAACATCAAAAAAAAGAGTCAAAACAACTAACCACTTTATCTAAGTGTAGGGTATAAAATAAACCCACACAATTGATTCAGCATTTCTATATTTTACAAAAAGTGAGCAAGGAGATGTAGAAAGAGGCTAGATTGGAAATCAGGAAGATGAATCTTCCTGACTCCATGCCTGGAATTTTATCTACTGTGCCACCTACCTACAAAGCCAATGTGAAAATTCTGAATCATTTATTCTCTATAGTATTAAGGTGGCATAGGGGAGCAAACTGACTTCAGAATTATTGGCGGTAGGTTCAGGACCCATATCTGACACAGCTGCAGCCCTGGAGCCCTAGGTGGATGCATTAGCTTCTCAGTAACCAAAACAACTCTTTAAAAGTTGATGTTGCAGAGCACTTGTTCATCTTCATTGGAGAGGAAGCTTTCTCAACAGGAGTTCCCTACACCAACAGGCACAGGTTTTCTTTGAAAGCAAAAACAAAGAACCAAAACAAAAACCTACTCCATTTTGCAGTTCCATATTCAGGCACTTTGAATGTGTATTAGCAAAGATCATTTGATCCCTTTCTCTCTCTTAAAATTTACCTCCCAATTGAAAAGAAATATACCATTAGTATTCCGAGCCATGAACCCAAATCACAAAAGGCAAATCACAGAATCCCTGTGAATGGCCCATTTGGAGCTGCCATTTCAGTCTCTAAAATAGAGCTCACATAGCCTTAAACATCATATCCCCCATTGTCACATTTCCCACTCTGGGCTTTTGAATACATGCCAGTCAGGCAAGACAAATAATATTCTTTATAATGCCTACAGGTCCTTGAAGGAACCAGAGTAGCCTACTGAGTTAACAGATGTATTGTAGTGGTTCCAATTGAAAAGAACAGATGCTATCTTTACTAACCTTATTTCCTAACCTAAAATAAACAAAGCTTTAAAATAGAGATTGGAAACAAACTCAGAAACCCGAAGGGCTGATCAGAAGGGATAATTGAAAGGGTAACAAAAATTCATGGGACTAGAAATGAAAGGATGTCCTTCATTAGCAACGAAGAGTGAAAGTGAGTAGCAGAGTGGAAGTCTGGAGAGAGTCCTTATGCTATATGGCAGGTCATCTATGCTAGGACAAATAAAAGAGCTAACCAACATTCTGGCAAGTCTCAAATAGATTTGCAAATGTCTGTATAGCAATGTTATTCAAGAGTCCAAAAAATGATATTTTAGCATAATGAAAAATGTTAGCAAATGTGTTTCATCTAAGCTGTTAAATCATCGCTGAATTAAAATATAGAGCATATGTAGAGATTTTCAATAACCAGGCAAGGATCAGTGTTTGGTTTAATACTTGCCTTACAAATGGACAACAGCAAATATAGAAATAAAAAATGAGCTGTTAGGATTAGAGTTCATGGAAGGGACCTTTGAGTACATCTCATCCAAACCACTCATTTTTTAAATGAGGAAACTGATGATCAGAGAGGTTAAGTAGTTGGCCAAGGACATGTGGGTGAGTACATGCTTCTGGTGAGATTTGAAGTCTGACACTATATGCAGTGCTTTAGCATGTTCTTAAAACTCATTAATCCTGCATCAACATAAAAAGACCAACCCTCATACCACAAGCAATAGCAGCAGCAATTGAAACAGAATCTGCTGCTGCTAATGACGATGATGATGATGATGATGATGATGATGTCATCAAGGCAACTCTGTTGCAATTGTTCATCATAGGATCAGATTTAGAACCAGACAGGACCTCATAGTTGAACTATTTAAACCCCTTCCATCCACTGATGTTCTGTTTAATTCATTTCCCTCAGTAATGTAAGGACAGTGGAGAAATAGGAGTGTATTTTATTTCATATTAAAACCAACAACAATAAGAATTTACACCAACATGTCCCAGAGGCAATTAAGAACTCCACATATCATTAGTATTGGTACAAGAGGAGAATGTGAAACTTAGGAAAATATAAGCCTAATCAAAAAGTTCTGAGACAGTAATTTGGGGACTTCCAGGCAGTCTTAGTATATGATAACTGTCCCCATTAGCTTCACCAAGGGATACATAGAAGGTAATAGACCACTTGAATGAGCAATCAGAGGTATAGATACAATGCAAGAGGAGGAAGAAGAAGGAGGAAGAAAAACAAGAAGGAACAAAAGAAAGGAAGAAAAGAAAGAGGAAGAGAGAAGAGATAGAAGATAAGGGGGACAGAATAAGGGGAATAGAAGAAAAAGGAGAAAGATAAAAATGATATTGATGGTACTGATGGTGTTGGTGGTTGTGATGGTGGGGATAGATCTCATACTCTAATGAATAAAAAGTCAGAGTCAGAGAGATCTGAATAAAAGTCTCTCCCCTATAAGGAGTCACTTTAACCATTGGGGCTCTACATAGCTAGCCAATTTATAACTTAAAGATAAATTTGTATTGGTTGACAATTTCTTTTGGTTGTATTAGTTGTATTTGTTTTGGTTGACAAATTTTCTTTCATTACACCTATGAAATCATCATCTCAGAACAAAATAATTTATTAATAATAAGCATAATAATTATGTTGACAAAGGGTCAAAGAAATTCAGAGTTGGAAGGGGTCTTAATGGCCATCTATGAGATGATGATGAATGAAAACTGAGTAGCATTTAAATTTGTAACCATCTTTCCAGAGATGATCTCATGAAAGATGACCTCTGCCTCTAGGAGGCAGTTTCAATATACTTCACCACGTTTGTTGTTTTATAAATGAAGAGCCCAAGTTTCAGTGAGCTCAGGTGACCTGTCCAGGGTCACAGAATTAATAAGTATCAGAGGCAAGATTTTAATGTGGGTATTTCTCAGTCCAAGTCTACAGATCTATCACAGATTAACCTATTTCAGGAAAACCCTGCAAGAAATTCACTATGGTCTTTAGAACTATAGAGTCAAGCTCTCAGCCATTTCACTGACTTATGGCAAACTATTGAGTGCCTTGGTCAATGATGAATAATCATTCCAAAACTGGTTCTGGAAAGCCAGGAAGAGTTTGAGATGTTGGAGAAAAGGCTAACTGCATCAGGGAGCATAAGCTTGTTGAGAGCAGAGATCAGCCCATTCTTCATATTCGTATCCTTAGCATTTAGTAAAATGCTTAATATTGCTTTCTGAGTGACTGAATATTGAGTTGAAAGGGATCTTGGAGGTCATTATAGGATCATAGATAACAGAATGCAAGAGACCTCAGAATTCATCTCGTAAAAGCTCCTTATTTTTACTGTTGAGAAAGCTGAGAGCCAAAGAGATTACATTGTCTAGAGAAATTTAAATGGGTACAAATTAGTACTTACCTAAGAGAAATCTAGGTGAAGAGGCACAAGAGTCAATTGGTATTAACCATTTAGCAGTCTCATGATTTTTGCACTATTATTATCCTGATTTTAGGGGATATAAAAACTAAGATTAAATATGACCCATGGTCATAAAACTAGTGCATGAAGCATGACTTAAACCCAGCTATTCCTAACTTTAAAACCACCACCCAATTTATGATCCAGTGCCATAAAACTGATCTGCTATCCTGCACCAAGAATTACTATAAACTATATTCATGTGGGCTTTATTACAAATTTCGCTCCTATTTATATCATATACTCTGCTATCTGCCATACCGATTCCCTGGTCACGTTGATGAGAACAATTCCTCACCCTACAGTAAGTTGGAATGAAATATTTTCATCAAGCCATGTGAATGTTGCTATCCTATCCGCCAAGTGGAATGCATATTAATAATCTGTACAAAGGCCAAACAGATGCCGAGAAACAGAACAATCTTGCCAAGAGCTGGGATTGATGGCATCCTGGCCAGTTTGCTTGTTTTGTATTTCTCCCCATTGTTTTTGAGTCAGGGCAGTGATTTAACAGTAGGTTGTCCATATGTGCTAATAAAGATTCTGTAGTTGACAGACGCTCAACGCAAACCTTCTGCATAGTCAATGAATTGACATTTTCCATTGGTCAGTTGTAGATTTTTATTAAAACCTCCAGTGGCACATCCACTATTCCACCAGCATCTTAAACATGTGCCAAATAATTCATGGAAGCACTGGTTCTCACAGGTAGAAAGAATTCCAGAGGTCATCTAGTCCAATGAGGAACTAGAGATTATTTCACATATATGAAATGCATTTGTTCTTCATCTCCAGTTCTTATAATCTGTACTTCTCTTAAAGTTTTAGATCAAGGGGCACCTTCCATACAAAGGAGTTCCTGTTAGTGTTTCCTACTCTACTTATTTTATATTTATTTTTCACTTACCTAAATAGGTATCTATTGTCTCCCCCAACTAGACCGTTAGTTCATGAAAGGCAAGAAATGATTTGCTTTTGTATCTAAATTCTCCATACTTCTCCTTATCCCCCAGCTCACCCTATGTGTTACTTACTTAATTGAAATGCAGATTATTCAAGGATAACTAAATCTTACTCATTATATTTGTGTCCCCAGCAACTTAGCACAATACTGGCACAGAGTATGCATTTAATAATTGTTTTTCATTATTTATCTATTCACAAATTTATCAATATGTTCATTTAACTGTCTATTTCTTTCTCCAGTGTTTTGTATCATGCCTGTTACATAGTAAACCTTCATTAATAACTAGTTCTTGATTGCTTTATTAATATACAGCAAAGATACTAGACTTCATTCCCCTCACCCTCTTTAGGCATGAGGCACCTTCTTCAACTTATGAAATTTAAGCCACCATTTTCATTTATCAACATATTGATTGTTTCCTTAGTTATAGCTGCCTGTATGACCTTAGACAAGTCAACTAATATCCCTAGGCTTCAGTTTCCTCTTCAGTAAAATAATAGAGTTAGACTAGATGATTCTCAGATGTTTTCTAGACAGATCTATGATCCTATTATCAGAAGAGGTTTTCTCCCTGTATGTGCATGGAGATTAGGATGTCATCTTTATCCAAGTCAAATTAAAAAATAAAAAGGGTAAATGAACAGGATCAAATACAAATCCCTGGGATCCTTCACTAGAGAACTCCCTCTAATTTCTGAATCTGACAGTGTATGGGGAAATGGTTGGATTTTGTGGGTTTGTGTAGCCCATCCATTTACATTATATTTACAAGGATGATAGAAGCCTTGATCAAATTGCTAAAATCCTGCTCTCTTAGGTGATTATAATCAAATGCAATGTATTCATTTGATTAACCAGCCTAGTAATGTTATCAGAAAAGGAAATAAGATTAGTTTGATCATGCCTGGTCCTCAGAAATGACTTTGTATTTATTGTGTATATTGATCTATTCTTGAAATGTAATCTTCATATTCTTCATAGGGGTACATAATATCTCCCCGAAAGATTCTTGTTCTTTGTTGACAGAAAACATTTCTTTTTTTTGTCTTTGCATTCCCATCACCTACCACAATTTCTGCCCTAGAATAGGCACTTTAATGATGCTTCCTGATTTATATTAGGTTTTTTTTTAATTTGAATAATGATGTCCTGCTTCATTCTGCCTCTGATGACCACTTGCATCCCTAAATTGTCAAAAACTCTACCCTTTAATATGTTCTAGAAATTTTTAGAGAAATCAAAGGATAGATTACATGGAAATAAAGTAAGTGGGTTAGGTTATGGATGTGCTATAGACACTAAAAAAGGATAAGTCTATAGAAACATATCTCATACCTTGCAAGTGATGCTTGGTGTCACAGTAAAAGGCAGCATAACACTGTGGCAAGAATAGAATAATGGTAAAAGGAGAATGTTTAAGGAGAACAGTTCAAGACTTTTCTATTTTTATCTCTTCTTGGAAGATTCCTAACTCTAAGTGTAAGGTAGGCTGAAGGTGAAATGAAAGAAGAAAGGTGAGGTAAAGGGAAAGAAGGACTGTTCAATCCATATAACAGCAGCAGCAGCAACAACCAAAAATAAGGTTGCTTTGGTAAGGTCGCAAACATAGCTGTTACCTCCTCAAGTCAAACTCCATTCTGAGTCATTGCTTCACTCTGACTTTCTTTCTGTGGATAATCAAGATATCTAGGTTTACGCTTTAAAAGGCAATTCCTGATAAGAGAAAAGAACTTTCTAGGTTAATTTACCAGGCATTCTTTCCACTAAGGGAATTAATTGATTTGTATCAAAAATCTTGATGCCAAACCATCTGGTTTTGAGTGATGACAACTCAATTCTCACATTCCATCCATCCAATCTAAGTCTAATAACATTTATTAATTAATGACTAAAAACAAGGCGCTATAATAAGTATTGGAATTATAATGGTAAAAACTAAAATATTCCTAGACCCCAGGGAAGTTGCTTTCTACCTGTTTGGCACAGCAAGAAAATATATAAATAAATGCAAAAGATATGAAAAGAAACTTCCAGTGGAGGAGAAAGCACAAAAAAAATGGTGACATCAAGAAAAAAAAAATATTGGGTAGGACATGGAGCTACAGCTGAACAGATCAGGAAACCAATATTAGGGAGAGCCCTTGTGGGAACCTTGGGGTAGATACACATCAAAGTTTCACTGTATAAGCAGACAAGGATTTATTGTGACTTGCATCAATGGAGGAAATAGGCACATCAGTGAGAACATTGGATTCTGGAGTATTTGAGCTAAGTGTATCACATAGAAAATCTCAATTGATCCTTTCAGGTCCAATATTTTGAAAACCTTATTAGGAGGAAAGAGATGTGCCTTTAGCCTTATTGTGTAAATGAGGAAATAGAGATCCAGAGATATTAAGGGATTCACAAAAGATCACCCAGCTGGTGAGTGGAGGAAACTAGGCTAACACTCAGCTCTATGTGATTTCCACAGCAGGTCACTTTCACTGAACATGTCTCTTTAGAGCCTTTTTATATTTTCAAGATTCAATTCAATAAAACAAGTATTGAAGTGCTGATGATGTACTAAGCCCTGGGAATAAAAGGGTAAAGTTGAAATAGCTTATATCTTAATATTTTAGGGAAACTAAGTACTATTTAGAGATGCCTGCATGTGTATTTCCAAATAAACATACATGTATTTTTTTTAAAGCAATTGGGGTTAAGTAACTTTCTCAAGGTTACACGGCCAGTTATTTCTGGGTGTGGTGCTAAGTATCTGAGCCCAGATTCCATCCCAGGTCATCCCGACTCTGGGGCTGGTGCTCTTACTCACTGTGCCAGCTGGCTGCCCCTAAGCAATTGGGGTTTAGTAACTTGCTCAAGGTTACACAGCCAGTTGTTTCTGGATGGGAGCTAATTGTCTGAGCCCAGATTCGATCCCAGGTCATCCCAACTTTGGAGCCAGTGCTCTTACTCGCTGTGCTACCTGGCCACCCCCATGTATTTTTCTATATGTATTCATAGACATTAGTGTGTACAAATGTATTTGTACATATGTAATTCATTACATATACTTTGCATTTTATGATTGTTAAGCAATATATGTATGTGCATGTATTAATATATACATATGCATATGTGCATATATAGGCATGTATATATTTAATTTTCACATGTGTATGAATATTATACTTCATTTTGACTTACTTTTGATGTATGTACATATTATACAAAATGCATTACATATACTTACTTTTAACATGTATATATGTGAGGGTATGCATGTGTATATGACCATTGGTATGTGTGTGTTGGGTATATGTGTGTATAGTTGAAAAATAACAAAAACTGAATGGACTGGAAAAAGTGTAAGAGGTTTTAGGAACTGAGATCTCATTTGAAGGAAGTTTGGTAAGATTCCAAGCAGAAAGGAAGAAGGAATGTATTCCAGGAACTGAAGGGAATAAGGGAAATAGAAGGAAGCAAGCAGTCTTTGCATTGTGAAATGAAATCATTTTAGAATGGGGGAAGAAAAGATGTACAAAGAAAAAACTGTCAACAACTGTAACCTGTGGCCTTGTTCAACAAACCTTGGTCTGTCATGTGTTGTATCTTATCGCAAGGGTTGATCTCAAGGCCACTGACTTTTCTCTTTGCTCTGCTATGCCATCACCCCAAACTTTACCTTAGGGAAAGCTACAAAATAAAGCCTGGCTATAGTTCATGTCTAAGTTGCCCTCAATGTAATAAAAGTGCCTAGTTTGCTTGCAAACACTGCAGGTGGTAACGTATAGGGGTGGATCAACTACTATTTCACCACACACAAGATGTGAAGATGAAAAGACTCAGAGCAACCAAAAAAGATGTAAACTAAATTCACTCACCCACTCCCAAAACAACAATACCACTTCAATTTCCCAAGCCAACTTCAGATCACAAATGCATGTGATCTTGATATCAAAGCAACCCTTTGATGTTCCCCAAATTCTATTTTTCTCACCCAAATCTACACAGTCTTCTCTATACTATTAATATCTCCCTCTTGTTCAGATGCCCTCTAAGAACTCAAAGAACTGTAAAAGTGTGGAAAAAGCAATCCTCTTCCAATCACACTAGCTAGGTGAACAGGGCTAAGTGAAAACAAACCTCTCAAGGCCTACGTGTTCTCATTAGTTTTTTAATTGAGTGGGTTAACTCAATGGTTTTTAAGTTCTCCTGTAAGCTCTAAATGCATAACGTCATGTTCCTATAAATCTGAATGGTAAAAACAAACTCTTTTTCATTCCCATCTGAGACAAACAACATAAAACAAAAACACATTACTCATTCTAAAGTCACTTTTTTTTCCCCGACATTCATCAGGGTTTTCTTTTGTTTTCTGATGTCACAGTCTTCTTCCTCTAAGGAATCTATGATCTACTATGATCTACTAATCTAATGATCTACTATGACTTGGAGGTGACGCTAAATTTTGTAAGGTCTGATAAGCTCTGCTTGGTCCTAGAAAGCCAGAATAACTTACCATAGGACTCTAGATCCATTATGCTAGGACTGACCTAAGGTAAAAAGCTGTTTGGCACAGTCAAGAAAACATGGAGCTGGGATACAAAGGACTTTTATTCAAACCCTGTTTTTGTCACCTATAACATTACTTTTTACCTTGGGGAGGTTAGTTATTCTCTCTGCCTCCATCTATAAACAAACTAGGCTGGAAAATATGATCTCAAAAGGCCCTTCTGTTCTAAATATATGCCAATGTGAGTTAACATTAAAGTGTTTCCAGGAAAACAAGGAGAGAGCATGACAGAGGACTCAATCCAAGTCAGGTGTGAAATTTTATGCTTGAGGTATAAAATCCCTAAAACATGGCTACACTTGGGCATCAGTAATCCTCTAGAAAACACATAGTTACAAGAGGGATTTTGCAGAATGGGTGTGACCCAAAAGTGAGATGCACATTTTTAAAAACATTTCTTCAGTGATAATGATCAAACCAATTGGTTATGAAATATATTTGTACCTGCCTACCAAGAGTTATCAAATCAATCAGGCATTTGGGTTTGACAGTCCAAGGGCAAAGCTAAGGTAAAGAGACTGAAATGCTACGGGGACAGCCAAAGGCCTCACTGAACCTGGCCTGAAGTGTCCCATGACTCTAATTACAGTGGATTTGGCTACTACATTGATGGAAGAAATGACAGAGCAGTATACAAGATATGGAATTAAGTAATTGAGGACACAGGCTCAGCATTTGGAGCACTGACAATAATTTTCTCTTGGAATCGTCTTGTTTCTATATGAAAGATTAATCACTGCAGATAGTTTCTAGAAGAAGGAAAAATTCATGGGAAACAGCAGCCCTGAGCATTACCCTGTGGATGTCCCCAGATTTAGAGTTCCTCTGTTTTAGAATTCAGGCATTAACCTTTCAGAAGATAATTAATGTTCTTGGGAAGAGGCATATTTGCGGAAATAAAAGGATCAGTCACATAGTTTGTGAGCAAATTCTTTTCAGAAGACCAAAGACACACAATTGGATGGAGAGTTTCAGCAAGAAATCACTGAGACACAGAGTTATTAGGTCAGTGAAGTTTCTATTGATGGAGCAGTAGATCTGACCTCAGACCAAGTTGGCACATCCCTAAAATTAGTTAAGTAAACCCTCGGATGACAGATATACAATGCACAAACAGGACTGTAACTTGTTATTGTTTGCTTGCTTGGTTTTGTCTTTCTAGGATCTATCAGAACTTACATACTCTGATGTAAATCCTTCAAGAATTTAAGTTCATCTCCATAACATTGGAGGTAATTGGAGTAGAAACTTAAAGGAAAATGGGAGTGATATCAGAAAAAAAAAGAAGGAAACAAATTAAGAAAAAAAAAACATGAAGCAAGGCCTTCTTGGGGGTGGTGAAAATGTAGTCTTTTGTTAAGGAAGTGGCCCCCTGTGTTTTGCTTTATTTTGTTATTTGACTAGTTATGACTAGGAGCCAGCAGTCACTATTCAGATTCATAGAATTACCAGATAATAGATTTAAAACTGAAAGTGATCTTAAAAGGCCATGTACCCCAACCTCCTCAGTTTATAAATGAGGAAACAGGCACACATAGGACAAACCATTTGACCCCAGTCCCATGACAAATAAGTATATAATTTTAGTATCTGAACATAATATTTCCTGATCATGAATCCATTGTCCTGGCTATCACAACAGGGTGGCAATTGATCACTAGATATATTTAATTTATATGCTTTATATGCCTTACCCACTGAGGTCAGAATATATGCTACTTCTTTGGATGCATTAACTAACTAATTAATTAGTTTGTTTTATTCTGAACACAAGAAATAAAAAAGGCATTTCTATAACACAATAGAACAGAAAAAATGATTACACAGGAAACTGTAAATCTATTATGTATATCATGCTATTTCTTTTAAATATATATTAAAGTTATCTTATAGCTTTCTTTTTTCCCTTTTATTTCTCCCTCCTCCTCTAGCATTGGCTATCTATTAGACACAAACTACTTCTTTAAAGGAAGGAAGGAATCTAGTATGTAAATTCCAACTTCAGTGGGCAGCTTGTAAGCCATTAAATTCCTTCCTTCCTTCCTTCCTTCCTTCCTTCCTTCCTTCATTACTTCCACAAAAACTTAAAACTTAAACCCAGTTTTCTCAGAAGTTCATAGATTGGACCACAATGAGTCCCAAGTTCCACTTAATGGTTGTATTTTGGGCCCTCCAGGCTTAGAGTGAATTTCAAAGGTAACTATTTCTCTTTGGAACAGCAAACCTCCCAGTCTGATTTTTCCCCCCTATTTAAAGGGGCCATCCATTTACCCACTATTTTGCCCCCAGAGGGGAGAAGGCAAAGCAATTGGAATTAAGTGACTTGACCAAGTTCATACAACTAGTAAGTGTGTCAAGTTTCTAGGTAAGATTTGAAGTCAGGTCCTCCTGACTCCAGGGACGGTGCTCTATTCACTGAACCACCTCGCTACCTACCTTCACTAACTTCCTAAAGAGGCCCATTCACTGAATGTTTCTTACCTCACTCTAAGTGAGTACCTGAAAAGGTCTTAGCCTACATATATTTTTGCCACTTCAAGAACGGTAAGTGGCAAAAAATTTAAAACTAAGGAGGGGGGATTTCAATCATTTTGGTCATGGCTGAAAGGATTATGGTATATGAATAAAATAAAATAGTATCATGCCATAAGAATCATTAGATGAGTGGTTTCAGAGAAATCTGAGATAATATTTATAAAGTAACACAGATTTAAGAAAACAAAACCAAGAGAACCCCACATAGTAACAAGATCGTACAAAGGACTTAAGGGGTTTGATCATCACAAGAAGCAACCATCATTCCAGGGGACCAATAATAAAGAATACTACCCACATTTGGACGATGAGGTGATAGATCTAAGGTATGGAATTATGCAGACACATATGTGCATATACATATACATGCATGTGTATATCATATATGGATAGGACATAGCCAATAAATGGATTTGTTTAGCTTGACTATACATATTTGTTGCAAAGTGTTTTTGTTGTTTGTTTTCTGTGGGCATCAGGCAGAAGTTGAACAGGAAAGATAATAGAAATTTGTTAAAAGAAAGAAAATTAAATGTAAAATAAGTGACTAAAATGGCTAGACAATCTTGAATGTTCAAAATAGCTTTTAAACCAATGATGGAAACAGAGTGTCTATACATCAAAAAAAAATAAAAACTTAGGATACACTTCTGTATATGACATGTGCACTAATATCAGTGCTACAAAATAGGATGCAATTTACCTTAACACACTTATTAAATGCAAAATGTAGTTCTAGGCAGTGATGATTGGAAAAAAAGGAAGTAAATCTGAATTTGAAGTAGCCCCTACCCTTAGGAGGTCACCTTATACTCAAATGAGACACCATGAAGACAAATAAATATGAGGAGACTTGAGGAGAAAAGGATTATCAAGTGATAGAAGCTAGAAGAAAGAAATAGTGATAGGTGGGAATTTTGAGAGAAAATAAAAGACTTTATCTGTGTAAGGATTCTGGTTAGGCTTCCTAGAGGAAATCAAATTTGAGCTGGAATTGGAAGCATTAGTAAAATTGTAATCAACAAAGATGATTGTCGAGGTGCAGGAAAAATAATCCAGACTTGGCTCAGTGTAGTCTTTTTTAACGCCATTCACCTCAAAACTTGAAGTCTGATTGTGCAATCAGTTTGAAAGATGTATCTTTGAAAACTACATGGCTCATTTATGTAGATTAAATATATTGTGGAAATGTAGGTGGCCACAGAATAAAAAAAGAGAAGTTTTATGTGCGATATCATAGAGTTGGGATGACATTTTGAGAGAGTGTGGGAGAATGAAAATGGTACTCGATGTGGAGTCTGAAGACCTGGACTCAAATCTCAGCATCACCACTTACTAGGTATGTGACTTTAGGTGAATTATTTAATTTCCATGGGTCTGTGTTTTCTCATTTGTAAAATGGAGAATTTGGATTCCCTGGCCTCTGAGGTTTCATGGACCAAAGATCTTCTACATCCCCTCTAAGGATGATTATCACTGATCAAACTGTTTGGATACTGTTTTTGTCTTATTTTTCCTCTGTGGGGACCTAGGCTGATCAGGTTCTTTTACTCAGAAATTTCCATGACTGGAGAAGATAAGAATGATTCAGTGACTTTTTGAGACAGACTACCCCTATTCTGCTTCCCCAAGAGGGCTCATTCTTACAATGCTTCCACTTAGTAGGGGACTAAGATGAGAGCCTAGATCTGAGAAAACTTCCAAAAGTCAGGCATCTGGGGTATCTAAGGGAAGGAGAACATATAGATGAAGGAAGATAAAAACAGGAGTAGTAAGAAAGAGTAGGAATGAGGGAAATAAGGATTTACTAAACACCTACAATGTGCCAGACATGGTGCTAACTGCTTTACAAATATTATATGAGTTGATCATCACAATAAGCCTCAAAGGTAGATAGATACTGTTATCCCCATTTTACAGGTGAGCAAACTAGAAGAAAGAAGTGAAATGACTTGCCCAGTGTCAAACAGTTAGTTTCTGAGGTCAGCTTTGCATTTATGATACCAAGTTTAGTGTCCTGTTCACTGTAGCTCTTCACTGCCTTGAAATAGGTGGGGATGGAGAAATCACAAAACAAAGAGATATTAAGTAGATGGAGCACCTGTTAAGAGCTTATTAGGAGCCGAGAGTCATGCTAAGCATCGGAAAAGCAAATCCAAGCAAAAGGAAAGACAATGTCCTCAAGACACTTATATTCTACTATGGAAAGACACCATATAAGAGTGATGACAAGTTGGAGAGGGTGGAAAGGGACCCAGATCCATAGTGGGTAATCTGTAGAGTCAAGGGTGGAAATAGGATTGAAATTAATGGTAGTAACTGGGTGTTAACTACAGTGGAATGGGAATACACTGAACAGTGGGACTTAGTGTGTGTGTGCATGAGTGGTGTGTGTCTGTGTGTGCATGTGTGAGGTTATTTTGTATACCTAGTGACTAGTGCAATATTGGAGTGACTGAATGAATAAAATTATTAATATATTCCAAATCATATATTAAGCACTTCTTTGGGAATCAGGCACAGTGCTGCTCACTGGAGATGAGATATAAAGAAAAAAAGCAAGATGACCTCTGACCTCAGAGAGCTTTCTTGGTTATAGGGGAGTCAACACATATAGGAGAGTGGTAGCTAGGGAAGAGAATTTTGGTCTAGAAAGTCACAAGTATGGTTAATACAGTCAATCAAGAGACAATTGTGTGGTACAATGGATGAAATTTTGGACTTGGAATGAAGAAGACCTGATTTCAAAGCTTGCCTCAGACATTTACACCTTATGTAACTCTGAACAAATCACTTAATGTCTAAGCCATAGTTTCCTTATTTGCAAAATAGATAGAGGAATATCCCTTAACTCCCATGGCTGTTTTTAAGGATAGAATGAATTAACACACATAAAGCACTTTGTAAATTCTAGTTGTCACCACCTCCATCATCATCATCACCATCATCATCATCCTCTCCTTTAATGACAGTACTAATTGAATGACTGTTCTTAGAAAGAGGTAGTAAACAAGGGTGAAATCAGACAGGGTTGGGATACACAGGTACCAGCAAGACATAAAGAGAACTGGTGAGCCACAGCATACTAGATTTGGGGTCAGTCTAGATATGGTGAATATTGACCAGTGAGAAGTGCAGGATAATGAGTGCTTCATAATTGCTTATTAAGGTCAATGAATGAATCTGATACTGTAGGCATAAATCTGCCATATTGTCTCATTTAGCAGCTAAAATCCTGAGTGGCAATAGTCTATATATTGTGAGCATTATTTTTGAAGGATATGAGTGCCAACCTAATGCCAATGAAATATGACAGTCAACATTATAAGATTCCAGGATACTGAGAAAAACAATTAGAATATGAGATTAGGAAAGGAGGAGTGATTTTTATAATTACAGAACAAATTCATCTTCATAAGTACATTTCAGAAATATTTTCAAGACTCAGGTTTTAGCAAGATGGGTTCATATAAAATTCTCATTTAACCAGAATGGTTTTCCCCATTCATAGGACATAATAGAAAATTTACTGGAATCATATATACATTTTTCCATTGTTTCTTTTTAAAGATCACATTTTTAAAGACACAGAGGAAAAAAATGAATTGATTTAAGTTCAGAAAGACAGTGAATGGAAAACAGGTTTACATTTCCAAATAAGTGTTGTCACACCAAGAGGTGAGTTCTGTTTTTACTTCCCAAACAACATTTTTCAAAATCTTCTGGCTGCCTGCTTATGGCATGCCATCATCTTCCCTACTCAAAATCAGGTTTTTATTTTGTAGTATTATAGATTTAAGTCAAGAATTGACCTCGTACAGGGAGGCCAGGTAGCACAGAGAGTAGAGCACCGACTCCAGTGTTGGGATGACCTGGAGATCAAATCCCAGGCTCAGACACTTAGTACCCATCCAGAAACACCTGGCTGTGTAACCTTGAGCAAGTTACTTAACACCAATTGCTTAGGGGTGGCCAGGTGGCTCAGCGAGTAAAAGCACCAGCTCCAGTGTCAGGAAGACCTGGAGATCGAATCCCGGGCTCAGACACTCAGCACCACACCCAGTCCTAGATATAATTGGCTGTGTAACCTTGAGCAAGTTACTTAACCCCGATTGCTTTAAAAAAAAAAAAAGAATTGACCTCGTAACAACTCATCTAATCACATGATCACAGAGTAGTATATTTAGTGTTAGAAGTGACCTCAAAGGTCACCTAGTCTTTCCCAGATGAGAAAAAAGACCTGACGGGCTAAAACGAATAGTTCAAAATCAGATAGGAAGTAATTAGGGAAGCTAGGATTGGAACTCAAATCCTCTACCTCTAAATCTAGTACTCTTTCTACTCTACCAGATTCATTGAAGTTTCAGTCCCCAATTACTGGCTTTATAGAAAATAAAAGTTACCTAAAATAACCTAATTTAACATGGATCTTTTTGAAGA
>NW_027186352.1:29457080-29459643 GCF_028583685.1 Petaurus breviceps papuanus
GGTAAATAAAAATCACTTGTAATCCCCTAGTAAATGGGGGAATCCCAACATGCCTTCTGTAAGCTGTGACCTTTAACCTGATCTTAAAAGGCAGCATAAAATACTAAGAGGAGAAGGGGAGGAGGAAGTATATTCTAAAAGAGAGATAGCCTGGTCAAATGCAGGGAGAGTAAAGATGGCATGATGTGTACAAGGAACCACAAAAAGGTCAGTTTGGATGGAATGAAAATTGAATTAAGGAGAGAAATAAGCCTGGAATTGTATGCTGGAGTTTATATATGAGAATAAACCTCTAAGATTATGCAAAGAGGGGAAAGGATGGGATGTGTGATTTCATACATATGGAGAAATCTCAAGAAGGAAATTGCTTTTAGCAATGTAGTTCAATAACTTCCTTGTAACTTAGTCTTAGGGAGAAGCATAGAGACCACTGAGAGCTTAAGTGACTTGCTCAGGAAAGCTACAAGTATGTGTCAGAGGAAAAGACTGAACTCGAGTTACTCTTCCATGTTGCCACTAATAAAAGATATACTCACAATAAATTCAAATAAAATTTAGGAAGTACTGACATCCAGGAGGAATAATAAAGGCCACCTTTCAGGACTGAGCTGTGCCTTTAAAAGTTGTAGAGGTATCAGGAGTAGGAGGTAAGAAGGGACATCATTGGTGCGGCCAGATAGCACAGTGACTAAGAGCACCAGCTCCAGTGTTGGGATGACCTGGGATCAAATCCGGGCTCAGACATTTAGCGCCCACCCAGAAACACCTGGCCATGTAACCGTGAGCAAGTTACTTTACCCCAATTGCTTAGGGGCAGCTAGGTGGCTCAGCGAGTAAGAGCACCGGCCCCAGAATCTGGATGACCTGGGATCGAATCTGGGCTCTGATACTTAGCACCACACCCAGAAATAACTGGCCGTGTAACGTTGAGCAAGTTACTTAACCCTGATTGCTTTAAAAAAAAAAAAAGGAGATCATTCCAGGCATGGGAAATAAAGTAAAAAGGCATGTAGGTAGGAAATGTGATATCATGCAAGCAAGTAGGTAAATTTGGCTGCAGTAAAAAGTATTGTGAAGGTAGAGGGAGTGAGTAAAGTGTGATCAGTCTGGATAAATTGGTTAGAGTAAAATTATGAAGAAATTTCAATGCCCACAGAAAATCTTGCATTTTATGCTGAAAAGCAGATATTCACTGAAGATGCTTGAACAGAGGAATTATATTATCACATCCATGCATGAGGAATATCAATGTACTCCCTCTTTGCATAGTGGTTGAAATAGAGAAAGAACCTGGATAGAGAGATGAGTTAGAAGATTATCACAATAACAATAATGAGGTGATGGGGGGAGTAACCTAGGGTAGTTATGATGTGAAGCAAGAGAAGAGACAGGAAAGAACTGAGGGTATTGGCTACTGATTAGATATGGGAAAGGAAAAGGATGGGAGGCTGTAGACTCCAAGGTTGTGAACCGAAATGACCAGAAGGATTTTGATGCCTTGCACTGGATCATGAAAGGTGGGAAGGTTTAGTGAGAGAGATAACAAGTTCCATTTTGAACAAGTTAAATTTGAGGTGGCTATGGGATATCCAGTGAAAAATGGGAACAGGAAATTAGAGGAGTAGTATCAGAAATCAGAAGAGGCATGAAATCGGATATGTAGATTTTAAAATCATCTACAGATAGGAGTCAAAGTCATGTCAACTAAATCCCAGTGACTTTTGCTAGGATGACTGAAGAGTTACCCTCTCTGTTTCCTGCTAAACTTCTCTGCTAAACTCAAAGAAAAAGTCATTTCACTCACTGCTACTGGTATTCCCAGTAAGCAAACAATTTCTTCGCTATCTTTTCCTCTTAAACAGGTTATGAGCTCACAAGCCCTCTTAGCCTCTTTTTATTACTGACCCCTGAGGGAGAGAGTTGTGGCCAGGAGTCATAAAAACCCGACACTCATCTGATCACACCTGTGAGGTTCAGAGGCTGAACTTCACCTTTACACTTTGATTTTGTTTTGTTTTATTGGTACAGGAGGGCTCCAAAATAGCATGGGATAATGCAATTATAGACATGAAAGAGGCCTCAGGGGCCATCTAGTCCAACAGGTACCTGAACAAGATTCCCCCTCTGCAATACTCTTGAAAAGTATTTATCCAGTTTCCACTTGAATATTTCCAGGAATGGAGAAATTACATGCCCACAAGGCAGCCTATTCAATTTGGGGATACCTATAAGCCTAAGTGAGCTGTAGTTGTAGTAGTAGAAGTAGTAGTAGCAGTAGAAGTAGTAGTAGCAGTAGTAGTAGTAGCAGTAGAAGTAGTAGTAGTAGCAGTAGCAGTAGTAATAGTAGTAGTAGTAGCAGTAGTAGTAGCAGTAGCAGTAGCAGTAGTAGTAGTAGCAGTAGCAGTAGCAGTAGCAGTAGTAGTAGTAGCAGTAGCAGTAGCAGTAGTAGCAGTAGCAGTAGCAGTAGTAGTAGTAGCAGTAGCAGTAGTAGCAGTAGCAGTAGTAGTAGCAGTAGCAGTAGCAGTAGTAGTAGTAGCAGTAGCAGTAGCAGTAGTAGTAGTAG
>NW_027186352.1:29459743-29478911 GCF_028583685.1 Petaurus breviceps papuanus
GTACTCTCAAAATCTCATTTTTGCCAGGCTAAAAATTCCCAGACGCATCCATCGTTCTGTGGCATGGTTTGTAATAACCTCACCAAATAATTGGTCTATTCTAACTTTTCAATGTCCCACCTAAAATATGGTACCTAAAGACAGCAAGTCTATACTGTCTATGCAAATGCTCATCATTGTGTCTTTGTAAAGTAATCACTAACCACCATTACAGTTTGTAAAAGAGTCTGGTGAATATAAGTATTAGACATAAGTGTAATGTAAGTGAATATCTGCTCTAATCGTCTGATTTTACAGAGGAGGAAACTGAGGTGCAGAAAAGAGTGTCTCACATAAAGTCACAGGTATAAAAGGTGTCAAGACAAAAATTTTGACATATTTAGATTTTGATATATTTATAAGAGAGATAGCCTGAGCAAATACAGGGAGAGTAGAGATGGCATGATGTGTACAAGGAACCACAAGAAGGTCAGTTTGGATGGAATGTAAATTGAATTAAGGAGAGAAATAAGCCTGGAATTGTAGGCTGGAGCCTATATATGAGAACACACCTCTAAGATTAATACAAAAAGGGGAAAGGATGGGAACTCTGATGTCATACATATGGAGAAATCTCAAGTTTTCTGCCCACAAATTCAGTGTAATTTCCATGAAATGGCAATGTTTCTAAACTTTTCAAGCCCTACAGCCCTTCCCTTTTCCAACTGGGCTCAAAATCCAAATTTACAGCACAATAGAGGCATAGGATATCTGATAAGTTTGAAGGCATAGGTCCCCTATTCTTCAATACAAGCTCCTTTGGACTGTATTATGGGGCATTCAAAAAATCAATTAATTGTTCCATCAGTAATGAATTATTAAGTGACTATTTGCCAGACATTGTACAAGGTACAAAGTAAACAAATCCAATGTCAAACTCCCTTCTCTCACAAAACGCAGAGTATGTTCCACTAGGAAAAGGAGAAAAGTAAAATTTGGCCAGTACAAGCTGGGTCCTGGTTACTCAGAATCAAACTGAACTGACTCTTCAAGGTTCAATATAGAGAGTATGACCCTGGGTAAATCATTTAACCTATTTGGAACTTGGTTTTCTCACTTGCAAAATGAGGGGATTCACCTCAAGGGCCTCTAGGCTTGCTTCCAGCTCTAAATCTTATGCACATCTACAGCTTTTCTCCAGAGAAAGCAATGATCTTGCAAAGGAACTTATGCTTCCCTTTTTGATTTCAGACTCCTTTTTCCTGTTTATCCAACAGACCACTCTGTTTAGTCTAACTTCAGGCCTACTGTGACTGCATGCCATTTTTCATGAATTCTATTTTCCATGGTGTGCTGATAACTCTCATTAGAGTAAATCATAACATTTATATAGAGACATTAAAGACAGAGCCTATCTCTAAGTATTCAACAAGTGAAACTCTCCTGGAACTATAATGAAGATGCATCAGAGTCCCCTTTGTCTCCAAGCTGGGATGTGGACTCCAGCTGAGGCATCAATATTATCACAGCATTATTCTGAGGATGTTTGTATAAACAGAATATCTAATATCAGGTCTTCTGATTGAAAGAAACATTAAAGGCAGATTTGAACCTGTGCTTATAAAATGTGACAGATTTTCAAATTTCCACAGACTTGGCTTTACTTATTACAAAAATGTGTGGCCATGAAGGGTCAGTATGGGTTCAGGGAAGCATATTCCACTTTCCACCAGACCTGTGATTTCAAATGCACCATGATCTCCAAGGGAGGAATGCCATATACACCTGTGCTCTGTAACTTTTTTGTCCTAGAACAGAGATTCTGATTAATTTTTTAAACTTATTTATACCTTGTCAGACTGGCAAAGTCTATGGACCACTTCTCAGAATAATGGTTTAAAATACACAAAATAAGACATAGGATTTAACAGAATACAATTATATTAAATATAGTTCTCAGATTATTTAAAAACAAAAACATATTCCTAGACGTCATTTTAAAAATCTTAGCTGTTCTTAAACTGTCAGTTGCAAAATATAAGCATGAGATGAAGGAAACTTGTAATATGATGTAGTAGAAACAGTACTGATTATAAAGCAAGAGGTCAAGGCTTTGGTTTCTAGCTCTGCCATTTGCCACTCCTGAGAGCTTGGGCAAAATACTTAAAATTTCTGAGGTCCCAGATTCCTCATTTGTTAAAATAAATATGCATGAATCATCATCTGTGTGACTCAGAACCAGAGTTTACACAAGCCAGACTCAGTCTTGGGTCTTCTCAAAAACCATACCCTTTAGTCTGTGTCCTTCATGTCTGGGTTTGAGGAACAGTGATGATTTTAGGTAGTCTGTGAGCACTGAGGACAAAATTATTTGAAAATACATAGGACTCATGAACAATATCATAACCAGTCAAGAGAGAACTCCCTTTTCTGATCATCCCTACTTCCTTGGGAAAATATGAAGAATTTCAGACCTAGAGTTGTCTACTGAATGGGCCTTCAACCAATGGAGTCAAGATTCATTCTTTCCCTCCCCAAGTCCTTCACAAGCCATAGTCCACAGCCGGGCTTCTTAAACTTTTTCCACTGGGGATCCCTTTTCACATTTAGGCAGTGTTTGTTGTGTGACCTGAGGTCAGGTGCAACACAAAGCATATATGCTTTGTGTTTAGAATCAAAGTTGCAATGAAGTTGTGTGATGTAACAAATGGCACCAGCAAGCACTGTCAGAGACACGTTGGAAACAATGTGTGCTTAATTTTTAATTATTTCTTTGTCTTTATGCATTGAGAAACTTTTTACAGTAGTGAAATTTTTCATGACCTCATATGGGGTCATGACCCAGACTTTAAGAAGCACCAGTCTACAGTACCTGTGAAGAAGAAAATCTGGGTTTACTCCTTCTTTGCCATATGCCATTACTGTTAGTTCATATTCTAGTATAAAAAGGAATTCATCAGTCAGCTATCCTTATCAATATCACTGAACATCCAGGTGATGAGCAGTAAGAATATTTTAATGAAAACTAAAGTTCAACTCACCCTGATCATCATGACGGCACAGCGGATGTCATGGATTGAATCATAGACCTTCTTGGAGGCATCCACAAACTGGCTATCATCAAACTGGTGCATGGAATTCGTGCTAAGGGCTTCCAGGGCAATGTTGACTTGGCTGATGAACTCTGGGATTGCTGTTGAAATAAATACAGGATTGGAGGAAGGATTAATCCTTGTGGCTTGATGGCAAGAACATGATCTTGGCGAATATCATTTAATCTTCTTTAAAAAATACTAAAGATATTTAAAACTGTAGTTTAACTGAAAAAAATGTACAAATGCTTATACATATATACATATATGTATATATGAAGTTATATGTGTATGATTATACATACACATATCTGTATTTAGTCATATATAGTTATATATATAAATAATTACATAAGTATATATAGTTAGATATACATATGTTGTATTGTATAATATAATTATATAAATATCTCTTTCTCTCCAGATCTTCTATATACATACATATATGTGCATATACATATATACACCTATATATGCATGCATAGATACATATACACACAGTTAGATGTCGTAGCAGATAGAGTGCCAGACTTGGAGTCAAGAAAACTCATGTTCCTTGATTCAAATTTGACCTCAGCAATGCCGACTTGAACTAGCTAATGTGGACCTGAACAAATCACCTAACCCTGTTTGCCTCAGTTTTTCCATCTGTAAAATGACCTAGAGAAGGAATAGGCAAACCAATCCAGTATCTTTGCCAAGAAAACCTAAAATATGGTCATCAAGAGACAGACAGGACTGAAAAATGTGAACCAAAAAAAAAACTATATATAGTCAAGGACAAAAACTATACACAAATATAATATGTGTATATATGTATTATATGCACATGTGCATTACTGTATATATGAATGTTTAAAAGCTTTGTAGGAGAGACAGTAAAACTTAATAGATAGAATGCTGAATGTGGAGTTGAGAATAACTAGATTCAAATTCTTCATCTGGGTTAGGTAACCCTGGAAAGTCACTTAACCTTTTCAAATTAGAGACTAATAATGTCAAAGACCTTAAAAATAGTGAAAGACTAAAAAGTAATAAAATATTTTCCTTTCAAATCTCATTTTTTCCAGTTAAGAGAGAGATAGATTTTGGCAGGACCTACGAGGGTGCCATTTGCCCATAAATCATACAATACAACATCTGTATATAATCCCAGTATAGGTATACCCCTCTGTCCCTCTTTGGGTCTACACATCCCTTCATCACACACTGAGGAGATAATAATTAATATTTACCATGTTTACCACAGTGAGCTAGGTCCTGTGGGGAGTTCAAGGAAATAAAAGATTTGAACTCATACATGAACAGGCTCATAAGACTGGTAGGAACATGGATGGATTATTGAATTTTGAGTCAGGAAGATCTGAGTAAAAAAAACTTCCTTAATATCACATCATACTTATCACACTAGCTAACATGGCAAAACAAGAAAATGATAAATGTTGGAGAAGATGTGGGGAAGCTGGAATACTAATAATTGTTGGTAGAGTTGTGAGCTGATCAAACCATTCTGGAGAGCAATTTGGACCTATGCCCAAAGGGCTATGAAATATGCATGCTCTTTGACCCTGTGTAATGGTAATGGAAATTTAAAGATCTTCCCTGTCTCTTGTATTGGCAAGCAAAGAAGTAGTTAACACCTCGTTTCATCTATTTAACTATTTAGCACCTTGTTTCACTTCATGATTGTACCAAGTATTAAGATCCAGAATTTGTGAATCACACAGTGGGAGGAAGTTGCTGATGTAGTAGGAAGGGGCTGAACAGGGAGGAGCTAATACCACATATAAGGAAAAGTCCGAGAGAGTCAGAACTTCTGGAAGCAGGCAGCATGAAGGCTGAGCTGCTACTGCTAGAGAGAGAGAGAGTAGAACTGAGAATTGAGAAGAGAACTGAGAAGATAATTGAGAAGAACTGAGATATGATAAGAGAGGAGAACTGGGAGGAAGCATGGCTGTGGTGCCAGTATTTTGTCAGTCTGTTCTGATGTTACTTGTCAGATTCATCTGCTGATAGAAAATGTTGCTTTTGTTACAGAAGCCCTTGGACCTTACTGATGGTTCAGAATCCCTGAAAGAGGAGTTTCTTGTTGTATGTTTACAGAAATCCTTGTGGAGGGTCTTACTGGTATTTTCAGAGGTCCTGGGACTATAATGATGATTTGTGTTGATTTCTCAGACCTTGTTGTTACGTCTATGTTGATTTTACAGTCATAAAGTGAATCGATGATAGTGCCAGCATTGGGAATGAATGTTATTGTGGCTTTGTTAAGCTTTGTCTTCCCAGGAACAGAAACTGTGAAGGATTTGAGATGGACTAGACACTGTGAGCTTCAGTATAGAATAGGAAATGCCCAAGGAGAAAGATGAGAAACTTGGAACTGCCTGTCTTTGAACCCAGCTGAAAGTTGGATGGATATAGATAGGAGCTGGACTCATGGAAGAGGAACCATGGAAGCTGAGAACAAGCCTGGAGTCAAGATGTAAAGACCTCTCCTTGGGTATTTAATACATACTCAGAAAATCATGATTTACTATGGCCTAAGGGTGGTGATCTCTATACTCTGTATCCTGTACTTTTTCAGAATGATTGAATTAAGGATGATTGGAACCCAATCTCCAATTAAGAAGAAAGAAGATATTTTGACTGAGAGATTAAGACAATGTGACCTAGGGGTGGAGAGCTCTGACCTTTATACTTTGTGTCCCTTAATTAGGCTAGCCTCCTTAAGGATGATTTGGATTAAGGAGTTACAAAATGATCCAGTTACTAAATGAATATACTTTGTTTAAAACTGTGTGGCCACTTTTGTGAAAACTATGTGGCCATTTTGCTTATAAGTTTTTAAGTTATATCATTGTGAATGCTGTACTTTGATTTCTGTGAATGTTTTGTCTTAGTTTTTTACTGAATATAGAGCTCGCCATATTATGTAATCTGAACTTTGAAGCTCTTCACAGCAGCAATCCTCTGAAAAGCTGTTCATGCTTGGCTTTATACCTTGCCATACCAGTTCTAGGGCTGTATCCCAAAGAGATCACAAAAATTGGCAAAGGACCCACATAAAAAAATATTTATAGTAGTTCTTTTTGTGGTGGCCAAGAACTGGAAATTGAGGGGATGCCCATCAATTGGGGAGTGGATGAACAAGCTGTGTTATATGAATGAAATGGAATATTACTGTGCTATAAGAAATGACCAACAGGAAGACTTCAGAAACACATGGTAAGACTTAGATGATATTGAGTGAAGTGAGCAGGACCAGGAGAACATTGTACACAGTAACAGTCACAAGGTGCAATGACTGATTTTGATAGACTTAGCAATTCTCTGAAATTCAAGGACCTAAAACAATCCCAAAGGACTCATGACAGAAAATGCTATACACATTCAGACAAAGAAGAATGCAGTCTGAATGCAGAGTGAACCAGACTATTTTCTTTTTTTTGCTATTGCTTTGGTTTTTTTTGTTTATGCTTTTCTTTCTCATGGTTCCTCCCATTCATTCTAATTCTTCTTTACAATGTGACTAATGTGAAAATTGCTAATAAATAAATAAATAAATAAAATTTGCTAATGGCTAAAAAAATTTTCCTTCCTCAAGCACTTATTGGCTATATGGCCTTGGTTAAATAACATAATCTCTCTCAGGCTCAGCTTTCTTAGCTCTAAAATGTTGATGATAATACTATCTACCTTACAAGTTTGTTATAGAGATAAGATGAGAAAAAATATATACAGGCTTAACAAATATTTATAAAATCTATATAAATGATTATCATTTATCATCATCATCATTTTCATCTTCGTAATAATCTATTTGTCTGAAGTACTCTGGTTCAGTAGAGACAGTATTAGTTTTGGAGTCAAATGCCCTAGGTTCAAATCACTTCTTTGAAGTCTCCTTTCAAGGCAACCTCTGGTAAGTTACTCATTGACTAGTCTTCAAGATGTTTCCTAAAATTCTGTTTTTAGCTGGTTGGTGATATGTGTTTTAGAGAGAGGGGGTCCCCCAATTCTATGATCTTGTATTCCTGAATTTTAGGAAAAAAAGAAAGTATCTTTACATGACTTTTCTGTCTAGGACAAGGGAAAAAAAGGAGGGGTCAGTGGAGAAAGGCTGAGTAGAATAGGCTTATGGAATGGATATTGAGGACTGTTAAGTAGAAGAGAGCTAGATTTAAAGTCACTACTTTGGCCAGCCATTAGTTGTAGGATCTTAGGTAAATCATTTACCTGCTTTAGGTTTCTTCATAAGTAAAATGGCAATAGTAGTAACTATAGTTATTATCTTGGAGGGCTGTGGTAGAGATTAAATGATATGGATGGTATAAATGTCATCTAACATAAAATGTGAAAGATATAATGAGGCATTTAAAGTATACTATAAACACACACAGATTTTTTTTCCTCTATTCAATGATTCCCCCCCCCTTACTACCTATGTCAGCAAAAGTTCTATTATTAAGATATATGGAGGGAATAGACCAAAGAAACCCTTAGCAAAAAGTTGTGACCAGTAAAGCATTTGGATTTTTGAATCATAAACAAGCAAGGTAGCCAAGGAAAATCCTGACAAGGGAGGGAAGAATTCTTTTAAAGATTTCCACTCAAAATCTTCATAGGAAGTACATTTTAATTGTCTATTTTCAAGCTCTTTTCATTGTATCTGGAATTACAGTCGAAAAATGTTTATATTATTGGCATCATGTTTTGCTTCACTGAAAATAAATCATTAGTCTTGCACATAGTCTTTCTACCTAAATGGCTCCATTGTTATATTTGAAAAAGATTAGATTTGGAGCCCAAACAACTAGTTTCAAGTGCAAGAGCTTGAACTTGGTAGCTATGTGACCTTGGGAAAATCATATATGTCCCTGAATGAACACTTCCTTGAAGGTCAAAATGGATGCAAGAGGGCTTGCATAGCCTTGCCTCATAGTTATCATGGGGATCAAATGAAATACTGTATTTCAAAGGGATTTGTAGTTATAAATTTCTATATATGTGTAAATTATTACTATTTATGTTAACATCAATACTTGATCATTCATATTTCAGTGAACCACTAACATTATTTCTTCAGTTCCTAAATTCATTGTCATTAATTCATATGCATGAATAAGATACATTTAATATATATGTGCATGTGCATATATGCAGACATAAACATATATGTGCATATATAGATATAGGATGTATATATGTAGGATGTATAGGATACACATAAGTATATGGCTTTCAGTTATCATGGTCTTGTTTTAGTGACTTTATATATAAATATATAGAGATTCATGCACTTCTATATACAATGCATATAAAAGAATTTTATATAATACTTTGGCATATATGTGCATGTGAATGGTTGACCCATTCATTGGTCACAATGAGAAAAATCTAAAAAAAAAAAAGCCAATGAGGAGAAGAATGCCTTAAAAAGCCAAATTTGCCAGATGGAAAAAAATAATATCAAAATCTCACTGAAGAGAATCATTCTTTCAGAATTACATTGAAGCAAATGGAAGCTAGTGACTTTATGAGAAATCAAGATACTATTAAACAGATCCAAACAAATGAAAAAAAAAAAAGGCAATGTGAAATATCTCATTGGAAAAACCACTGACCTGGAAAATAGATCCAGGAGAGATAATTTAAAAATTATTGGATTACCTGAAAGCCATGATCAAAAAAAGAACCCAGAAATCATCCTTCAAGAAATTGTCAAGGAATATTGCCCTGATGTTTTAGAACCAGAGGGAAAAATAGAGGTTGAAAGAATCCACCCACAAACTCCTGAAAAAAAGATCCCAAAAAGAAAACTACTAGGAATATTATAGCCAGCTTCTGGAGTTCCCAGATCAAGGAGAAAGTATTACAAGCACCCAGGAAGAAACAATTTGAATTCTGTGGAAACACAATCAGGATACCACAAGATCTGGCAGCTTCTACACTGGGAGATTGAAAAGCTTCGAATATGATATTCCGGGGGTCAAAGGAGTAGGGATTAAAGCCAAGAATCACCTACCCAGCAAAACTGAGTATCATGTTTTATGGGGAAATATGGTCATTCAATGGAATAGATGACTTTCAAGCATTCTTGATGAAAAAACCAAAGCTGATTAGAAAATATGACATTCAGATACAAGAAACAAGAGAAGCATGTGAAGGTAAACAGGGAAAAGAAATCATAAGGAACTTATAAAAGTTGAACTACCTACATTGCTACTTGGAAAAATGATATTGCAACTTATGAAAATTTTCTAAGTATGAGAAAAGTTGAAGGAAATAGAATTGTGTGTGTATATAATATATATATATGTGTGTGTGTGTGTGTATAATATATATGTGTGTGTGTATATATACATATATATATATATATACATGCATACATATCTATATGGTAGGGGATATGGGTGAGTATGTGTATATATTTCTAGAGGTATACATAGACAGAAGGTACAGGACCAGTTGAATAGAAAGGGATGATACTTAAAAGGTGAAATTAAGAGCTAAGAGATGAATATAATGAGAGGAGATGGGGAGATATATAATGGGGTAAATTTTCTCACATAGAAGAGGCAAGGGAAAACTGTTACAGTGGAGGTGAAAAACAGGAAGGCAAAAGGAAATGAGTCAACCTTGCTCTCATTGAATTTGGCTTAGGAAGGGAATGACATATACACTTAATAGTGTATCTCACCCTACAGGAGGGGGGGGGCGTGAACGGAATGATGGGGGGATGATGGAATGGAGAGCAGGCTGGGAGGGAGGGAAGTTGGAAACACCCACTTTTGAAAAGGGACAGGATCAAAGTAGCAAATAGAATAACTTGGGGGTGGGATGGGATGGAGGGAAATATAGGCAGTCTTTTACAATACATCCACTACGGAAATGTTTTGCATAGCTACACATGTACAACCTATATTGAATTGCTTATCTTTCCAGTAAGGGTGATTGACAAGGGAGGTAGGGAAAGAATTTGGAATTCAAAAGTTTAAAATCAAATGTTTAAAAATATATGTCTGCTTATTATTACTATTTTGCACGTAACTGGGAAATAAGGTATACAGGCACTGGGGCATAGCGATCTACCATGCCGTACTTTAAAGTCTGAGGGGGAATGGGGGAAGATATAGAAGAGAGCAGATTGGTGGAGGGGATATTCAGTGGGATCACTGTTTTGGGTTGGTGGATAGGGGAAAAATGAGGAGAAAATTTGTAACTCAAAATCTTGCAGAAATGAGTGATGTAAACTAAAAATAAAAAAAATAAACTACAAAAAAGTTTCATGTTTGAGTAAAAACTTTTGCATTAAATATTTCTGATACAAAAATAAAAGCTTGTGCCTGAAGATGTACCTCCCTCTGTTCTTTGCAAAAGTGGGGGAATCTGAGTATGTAACATTGTATATTCTCTTAGGTTCTGGCGGTGTGTTCTTTAAGTTTTACTGACCTGCTCCCACTCCCCTTTTTTGGTACTTTGTTGTGAGGGATGAATTATTCAGAAATGAAATTGTTGCAAAAACAGAAGATAAAATTTTTCAATAAAAAATTAAAGGTAAAAAAAGAAGTTTTCAATTTAGCCTTCAAAGTTATTACTGAAAGAAATATTGTGGAGAAGGAGCCAATCTTCATCAATACTACTACATATGACTACTGATCAACTGCCACCAAAAGGCAGATAGGTGCAGGATCCCTGGGATTGGTGGCATCAATACACATAACTCCTCCCTACCACCACCATTTTTGCTTGCAGCCCAACCCTCATAGCCATCATCCAAGAAAGTGGCTCCTGTGGAGAAGAGCTATCCCTTCCAACTGTCAGTCAAGTGTCACAATAGGATATTCCACCTGAAGAATTCAGCAGGGCACTCATAGGGAAAAATATAAGACAGCATGTGCCAGTCAAGTTAAACCATCATGACTACCTTAACCAATATCTCCCATGAGACCCTGACTTATATACCCCAGGAGCATTGGGAAAAGCACTGCTACCAGCCCAGGGCCTTCAGCCTTCATCCACATGGGGGGCAGCCTGACAAAGGCTTCTGCAGGTACTTACACTATAGCCACAAAAGAAGGAAAATAGGAAATTCTTGCCCACAAGGGCCTGGGGCACTATCAAATAACTCTGCAGGAGCACTTGATGTCAGTGGAAATAACATTTCAAAAGGGGCGTTCCCAACTGCATTCATGCTGCATTCCAAGGACTATGGGACACTTGCCTGCTTTGATGCTGTACTCTAAAGACTATGGGACCTTTCCATCTGATTTATGGCTGTCATCCTCCCTATCAGAATGTGGGCTCTTTGAGAACAGGGATTGTCAGCCTTTTCTATTTGCATTCCCAGCATTTACCGTAGTGCCCTTCATGTAGTAAGTGCTTAAATAATGCTATATTCATTTATTCACATATGTACACACACACACTCATACATACTCAAACAGCTATAAATTAGTGATATAGATGTTGTACGATGTTCACGTCATTATTCTAGTATCCCAGAGTCATAGAATTATAAGACAAAAGATCTTTGAAGTTTCCTTTGTCTGACACTTTTGTTGTACATGGGGTCTAGAGAAATTAGGTGAATTGCTGATTGTCATTGAGATAGTAAGGAGAAGAGTTTCAATGTGAATGGAGTCATACTCACTTGGAATGAATGAAGCATGAGAAGGGAAAGGACAGGTCTAAGTCTAGAGGCAGCTAAGTTGCTTTTAGGAGGGTGGAGGGCAGGGCAATTGGGGTTAAGTGACTTGGCCAAGGTCACATGGCTAGTAAATTTAAGTGTCTGAGGTCAGATTTGAACTCAGATCCTCCTGACTCCAGATCTGGTGCTCTATTCACTGCACCACCTAGCCGCCCTGAAAGACAGTGACATTAACAGATGCCGATGAACTTGGTAGGATAATCTGCCTCGAGAATGGAAACAAGAGAAATGAGGACCAAAACATAGATAGCACAGAAAAGAGTATGGCCAGAATATCGGATTTATGAGGGATAAAGTTGGCAAATTTCAACGACTCAAATGTTAAACACAGTTGAACAAATTTTCTGGACTTTTTTTTAAGTTTAAATTGAATTTTCTTTTTGGGGAAGGGTCATATAGGTGAGATTAGTGATTTCAATGGTATAGATAATTCCTTTGCAGAAACTTCCTTCAGGGACAGAAGCTGGATTGCTTGAGAACACAGCGCACAGCACCTCTTACTAGCAAATGTGCGATGTTCTTCTCTTCTGCACAATTTGGTTGTAGGGTAAGTGGCATGGTACTTAATTGTTTCACTTCATCCCTTTTCATAGTGTGAGCCAACAAACCATTTTCTGAAGGCCAGCATTATCTTGACCCTTACCTAAAGGCCAGAAGACCGACCTGGCATATTGATGACTTGCTAGAATTGAAAGCAACCCTGTAATTCTGATACCTTTTTTAGGGGATGAAATATGTGAGAACTATGGAGTTCAATGGTTAAATAGCATGCCAGATTTGGATTAGTAAGCACTAAGTCCAAATCCTTCCTCAGACAATCACTAACTGTGTGTTTCTAGACAAGTCACTCTATCTCATCCTCAGTTTGCCAATGTGTAAAATGAGGTTAATAAAAGCACATGTTTCACAGGGTTTATGGGGAGACCAAATCGGATTACATTTGTAAATGACTCTGAAAACCTTAAAGCATTATATAAATGCTAATTTGTTTTGATTGTAAGAATAATTATTACTAAAATTTGTTACATTTTGGATCTGAAAACCTAAAAAATGATTACTGCCACCATCTTCCAAATCAGAACTCCTATTTTAAAACATGAGAACAAAATATAATAGACTGAGAATTATGGGCTAGAAATTATCCATCCTGAGTCCCTTAAAAGAAAAAAAAATCATCAGTACTTTTTTTTATTTTAAGTCAGTCATTTCATAATATTCCCATTCACACTGTAACAAAGAAAAAGAGACAAGACATATCTGAAAAGCCACTGAATTCCACAGCACATGCAATATTCTGCATCCATAGTCTCCCACCTCTTGATCAAAAGGACAGACATAGTGAGGCCCAGATAATAGAAGTAACTTGACCAAAGTTAGTTAAACATGTGTTATAGACCATAAACTGTGTGTGTGTGTGTGTGTTTGTGTATGGTTTTTTCTTGGTAGGGTCAAGATAGGTGACTTTATTATATAGTGAGTTCTGCCCAAATAATAAACAATTATTAAGTTCCTACAATTTACCTGGAACTATGCTAAGTGCTCCAGGGGAAAAAATTTCTGTAACAACATAGATAAACAACTACTCTACAACTAATAGCCTCAGAAAAGTGCCTTTGGCAATGATAGTTCAAGTGTCTTGGAGAGGGTCACACACAGAATGTGTAAGGGGAAAGGTTTGGACCCAGATCTTTCTGACATGAGGCTAGCTTTCTGTCTACTACCATATGCCTCCTGCATGACTTTCAACACACCTGTGAGGATTGTAGTACTTTATTCCCATTTTAATGAAGAGGGAAAGCGAGGCACAGAGAAGAAAACTAATTTGTCCAAGCTAATGCACAACATGTCAGCATCTTGAGGATATTCTATGTAGCAGAACTAGGGATTACAAGTCCTCTGACTCTAATCTACTCCTCTCACATTTAAGAAGAAAATGTTCTTTAATGTGCCCTAAAGACCCTACACACACACACACACACACGCACACACACACACACACGCACGCACACGCACATGCACACGCACACACACACATCCTCCAAAACCTGCCTTAACATTCCTTTTGCAATAGGTGGTGTAGGTGACCTTGGTGATTCTTTCTGTCTCGAAGTCTAGGATCCTGGTACCTGCTGAGCCAACTGATATGAAAGTCACCCCAAAAGACTAGCAAAATTCAGCAAACAGGTCGAGCCATCTCTTCCAGTCAACATTTTCTTTCCTTAAAAAATGGTTTTGACATTCAAGTCTAACTAGTAAGCAAACTGCCTGCTATCAGCACCCTTTGGCAGCTTTGGGAGAAACCCCTAATTACAGAAAGGGCTGGTTATTGTGTCATGGACAAGAATATAACAATAAATTACAGTATTTTAAACCAGATACAACTCTGCCTCCCCATGACTGCTGCTTGTCCTCATTTTAATTCCTCCGAGGTTTCTTTCAATGATAAACTAATATTAGCTCCAATTTAAATAGAGGCCTTTAGAAGCCAAAGCTTAATTTCTAGAGTACAGATGGAAATGGCAACTTCCTCTATTTTACCAGCCTAAATGGGCTATTCTTAGCTGGGATGTAACATATTTGGCATTTCATTAACCTCAGCAGCAAATACGGGTAAGCCTTCCCTGGATTGTGGAGCTGCCAGGAGCAGAGGGGCTGTGGACATTTTTGTTTCTTTCTCTTTTATGCTCTGGAAAGATCAAATGAGTGTCATTTATTCTGGTGATTGTTCATTGAGAAGAAATCTCTAATTATCAGAAGTGACTTAGCACAGGAGAACATAGTGTTCAATAAATGATAGAAGACAATCTAATGGGAATGATCCTAGAGGGGCTAAGACAAATTCATTAGAATCAATAGGGTAGAGATCAGGAGTTCTTAACCTGAGGTTAATGGACCATTGAGTGGCAGTACATAGATTACAGGGAGATAATAAAATTCGATAAGGAATAACTACATCTTTATTATAACTAAACTCTAAACGAAATTTCACATTTTCTTAAGTGTTGAAAAACATTATTCTGAGACAGGGATCACGAGCTTTACAAGACCACTATGAAAAGATGAATACCCCTTGATGCAGAAGATAAAATAGAAAAAAATCGCAAATAGTAATAGCATAGTACATTTTGCTAAGGACATAAGTATATTGACTAATCCAATGTTCAACAACCCTTTTAGTTGGGTCTCATTATTATTCTCATTTTACTAATAGAAGAACTAAGACTTGCAGGGCTTAAATGACTTGGCCAGGGTCACATAGATAGTACTTTTAAACTTTGTTTGTATTTTCTTTCCAAAAGCAAAATTATCTTTACATTGAAGATGAGAGAATAATCATAACTAGCAGGAAATACATATCCCAGATAAGTAAGGGAATAGTTAGAGGATACCTAAATAGTCCTAATGAAGTTGAGACACCCGGTCCACATGAATTTAATCCTACTCTCCTTTAAGAACTTGCAGATGTAATGGTGAGCCACCTTCAGGGATATCTGAAGGACCATGGGAAACTGGAAAGCTTGGGAAAGGGCAAATATCTCATTACAAAACAACAACAACAAAAAGCAAAGTGATCACAGTATTGAAATTCTAGAATAGGAATTTTGTTTTATATTCCCAGGAGAATTTTAGCACATGTGATTAAAGAACTGGCAAATATATGGAAATAGAACCGATAGCAGAAAAGACTAGGCATGCCTTTACTAAGAAGAGAGTCATATAATTTACTTAGTTTTTTCCAGTAGAAAGTAGAACAAAATAATGCTGGGCAAATAATTTCTCAAGATTTTAGCAGACCTTTTGATAAACTGTTCCTTGGGAGGAGACAGAGAGATATGAGTTGGATACATTCAGATGCATGGATGGAGTCAGAGTCATAATGGTTCAATTTTAATTTGACAGGAGGCCTCCAGTGGAGTGCCAGAGAAATGTGTCATATTTAACTTTTTTTAATCTATGACTTAAAAAGGCATAAATAATGTGATCATGAAATTTGCAAATGGCACTAAGTTGCACACCTTGAGTTACAGAGCCAAATCCAAAAGATTCTTGAGAGGGTAGAGCATTGGGCTGATTTGAATAAGATGGAATTCAATAAGAAAAAATGTAAAATCATTCCCTTGGGTCAAGTTCACAAGGATTAAATGGGAGAGGCATAGAAAGATGGTAGTTGTTCTGAAAGTGATTTGGATGCTTTTATGTCTTTCCAGCTGAACATGGTTGAATAAATGATATAACATGAAGCCAGACAATGTAATGTGAACTTGGGCTGCCTTTGGAGGATCAGAGGTTCTGGGAAGATGAAGTTTCCCCTCATTCTAGTGGGCCCTCAATAGACCTCATCTGTAGGATAGAGTCCAATTATGGGTGCCATAGTTTAATGATTGATAATTGATAACCTTGAGAATGTCCAAGGAACAGCAAGCAGGTGAAGAGCCTAAAATCTATGACACATGACAAAGGGATAAAGCTGCTAGATATTTTTACCCAGGAAAAAATAAAAACTCAGAGGGATCATGATTACTGTCTTCAAGTTATTTAATGGCTAACAAGTGAAGGAGGGATAGAGGAATTAACCTGGTCCTTTTTTATACCCTGAGGACCGAACAAAGAGCAAAGTGTGGAAGCTGAAAAGAGAAAAATGGAAAGTTTGATTTAAGGTTAGGGGGTGGGAAAGTGCCCTAATATTTGGAGCTATCCAAATGTGGACGATGATGCTTCAAAAGCTGATTAGTTCATTTCAGAAGTCCTTTACATCAATCCTATATTCTGTGATTCTGTGCCTTATGCAAGCAATGAACTAAAGTCTTTGTGGCTCCAAGTTCAACACTCAATGCATTGATTCAAGGATGTCAAAGGGGGCCTTCTTTGAGATCAACAATAATAGGGCTAATAGCCAACATTTATATAGCAATTGAAGGTTAGCAAAGCACTTTACAATGTTCAAATCTTTCAGCCTGCAAGCAGTGGAGCACAGTGAAAAGACCATAGAAATATTAATCCAAGATCCTGAGTTCAAGCCCCAGCACTGCCAATCATCAACTGAGTGACTTTGGGCAAGTAGACTTAATTTCCTCACATATGAGGGGAAGGTGTTCTATTCAGTCCCATCTGGAGTGCCTCCCAGGTGTGGAGCTATGATCCTCCTACTGGCATGATGAAACTCCCTTTCTATAGGTGAAAACACTGAGTCTCAGAGACTTTGGTACTTCCCTCTTACCTGTGATCATACTATGATATGTGTTAGATTTGAAATATTAACTGCACTTCAAAGTGAAGGAATAGAAAGAAAGAAAAGAAAGAGAGAGAAGAAGAAGAAGAAGAAGAAGAAGAAGAAGAAGAAGAAGAAGAAGAAGAAGAAGAAAAAGAAGTAGAAGAAGAAGAAGAAGGAGAAGAAAGAGGAGGAGGAGGTGAAGGAGAAGAAGAACGAGGAAGAGGGGGTGGAAGGAGGAGGAGGAAGGAGGAGACAGAGAGAGAGGGAAAGAGAGAGAAAGAGGGAGGAAGGGGGAAGAGAGAGAGGGAATGCTATAGTCTTTTTTAGTGACTTCTGCTTATTCTTTCCCCTGATGTTAGTGAATTTAGAATAGATGAATAAGTAAAACATTTTGGAATTTTCCTTCCTGCTTCCTCTCCACTCAAATGTGTTTTAAGAATGTAGTATGAGGAAGACATAAACTGGTAGTATTAAAGAGGGAAAAGCACAGAAATAGAGAGGCAGAGAGAAGAGACAGCAGAGAGAAATACAGATAGAGACACAGAGACAGAGACAGAAATGTAGAGACAGAGAAATATAGAAACACAGGGAGAGAGAGACAGAGGGAGAGAGAGAACTGCTCAAAAATTTACATAATATTATAAGTTTATGTTTTGTGACAGTCTTCTGGTATAAGGGAGTCCCTCGTGGATGAATATAGGGTCTCCCTATTGACCCTTGCTTTCCACAACTAGGTTAACAGTGTCATAACCCCCAGTGTGGGTGTGGCTGTCAATAGGTTAAATTTATGTTTGGATATGCACTTTATGTCTAAGAAAAGGGCTATCAACAAGCCAGAGGTGTGAGAAAACAACTCTAATGAATTCAGGTGCTAAGAATTACATTTAAAACAATGGGAATCAGTTCTATGCAAAGCTTTATTGAAAGGAATGGGGAAGAGGGGGAAATGGAGAGAGGAAAAGATGACCTGCTATACAGCTTAGGCATGGACACTAACATATAGTGGAACACACATAAAGACAGCTTTGCAATGAGGAACACAGAGGTACAGATCGATTCAGGGGTAGTGGTGTGGTCGTGTGGGGTGGTGCTCTAGCAGGAAGATATGGTTCTACTATAGGAGAGAATTTGCTCCACAGTGTCCTTCGGAGAGTGGGCTTCATCTACTCTGATCATAAATGTCTTGCCTGGAGATGGTCAATTTGCAAATCAGGGGTCAGAGAAAATGTTATTGGGGTGGATGAGTTATTATCAGGAAGAAAAGAAAAAGTTGGAAGACAAAACTGCACTAAACTTTGAAAAAAAAATTATTGTTTGTGTTTTCCCATATGTGTGTTCTACAAAAGCGTCCAGTGTCCTTTAAGAGGAGACTGTCATGATGGCCTCTAGACCATTAGATCGAAACTCATAACAACAGTTTTCATACATAGATTCTGAAAAGTACAGTTTTCCTTAAGGGGAACTGTTATGTTGGTCTCAAGACCACTATGCCCAATCTCCTAACAGACATAACAACATAAATTGGAAATTTGGAAAAATAAACAAACGGAATGAAACTTAGAACAATCAAATGTCCAACAAAAAGGAAATGTTTAGATAAACTAATAGATTGTTATATTAATTCAATGGATTATTATAATGTCATTAAGACCAAGAAGTATGAAGATTACTCCCCCAAAAAAATTCTGGAAAGAAGTTAATGAAGTAACACAAGCAGACATTTTAAAAGCAATAACAAAAACCACAACAATGGCATGCACATTAACTAAGACAATACAAAAGGGAAAATGAGTTTGAATAAACAGACAAAAAAATCCTTGTTAGGGGAAAAGAGAACTAAAATAAATTCCAATAATATTTTACACATAAAAATGATTAGTAAAGGGGCAGCTAGGGGGCGCAGTGAGTAAAGTGCCGGCCCCACAGTCAGGAGGACCCAAGTTCGATTCCGGCCTCAGATACTTGACACCCCCCCCACACACACACACACACAAACACTAGCCGTGTAACCTTGGGCAAGTTACTTAACCCCAATTGCCTTCCAAAAGGCAAAAAAAAAAAAATATTAGCAAAAATGATGACTTTAGTTGTTCTACCATGTATCATTTAATGTTATTGTGGGGAGAAAGCATTTAATTATGGATGGACAAGGCCAGTAATATAGCAGAAATATTG
>NW_027186352.1:29478921-29517431 GCF_028583685.1 Petaurus breviceps papuanus
CCATCTAGTCTTTGCTTGAAAACCCCAAGTGAGGGAGAATTTACTACCTCCCAGGGCATTTAGTACTCTCCCATTCTACTTAGAGATGACCCAATTATTTAAAAAAGAAGTTTTATGTTATTTCCTGTTTAAAAGCCAAAAATCTTTTTAAAACTTCTTGATTCTATCTTTTCAGGGCAAACAGAATGAATTTAACCTCTCTTCCAGAGAATTACATTGCAGACTGAACAGAATGCCACCTTAAACACTGACTAGCTGTTTAATCTTGGTGAAATCACTCAACTTCCCTGTGTCTCATTTCCCCATCAGTAAAATGAGAAAGACAAGAAGATCTCTAAAGTCCCTTTAGTCTTCAACTCCAATTAAATTTTAATCTGTTTCAAAGAGACTTTGTTGAATTCAATTTTTCTTGTGTAATGGACAGGAAAAAAAGTGTATTTATTATTCCCGCCTTTCTTTATTTATTTGTGCTCTGATATACAATCAGTTTTGTGAAGCTGCAAGCCACAACAGAAAGAGGTATACTCCTCTCTATTGAATTCACTGTTCCCCAGAAGTTGATCTTATCCTGCTGTTCTAAAATTATATCCATCTCATCAACTTCTTTCTTATATTTATGTTTAGATTCATCTAAACGGAAGAGGAGGTAAACTTAGGTCCCCTAACATTGCAGGTTTACTCTCTATTTCCTCCTGTAACACATTTAATTCTACTTTAGATGCTAGGCCATTTGGTGTATATATGTGCAGTATTAATTCATTGTCTATGATTCCTTTTAGCAAAATGTAGTTTCTTTTAATTAGGTCTATTTTTTTTCACTTTTCTTTGTCTACCCTTGCCTCTTTATCCTCTTCAACTTAATAGAATAGATTCTGCTCCAGTCCTGTATGTCAATTCTGTGTGTACCTTTATATTTCAAGTTTTTCTTGTGAACAGCATATTTGTTAGATTATGCTTTCTAATTCATTCTCTTATCGTCTTCCATTTTATGGGTGAGTTCATCTCATTCCCATTCACAATGAGGATGACTGATTGTATTTTTTCCTCCATCCTATTTTCTTATCTTTCTCCTTCTCTCCTCCTCAACAGTCTTTTTTTTGCTACTTACCACTGCTTTCCTTAAACTGCCTGCCCTCTTATTACCCAATTCTTTTTTCATAACCCCCTCCCCTCCTATTTCCTTTTGGGTGAGATGGATTTTTGTACCCAGGTGTCTTTTCAGTGGGCTCTTATTAACAGTTCCAGGATAATATAATTTTGAGGGGTTAGATGTAGCATTTTTCAATGGCCTGATATAAATTGTTTGATTTTGTCTACCCCTTTATGGTTTCTCACCCATGTTCATATTTTTAAGCTTCTCTTGAGTCTTTGGTTTGCATGCTAATTTTCCATTCACCTCTGGTCTTTTCATCAAAATTCTTTAAAAGTTCTCTCATTAAATATGTTTTTTTCTGCAAAATAATACTGAATATTGCTACATAGATTATTCATGGTGATAATCTTAGCTCCTTTGTCTTAAAAATATAATATTCCAAACACTCTGATCCTCTGACTATTAAGCCATGGTATTTGAATTACTACTTTCTGGATGTTTTCAGTATTTTCTCCTTGTCTTTTGGATTAAGAATTTTGGCTATAATATTCCCAGGAATTTTCATTTTGAGATTTTTTTTAGGAGGTGATCTTCCAATTTCTACTTTATACTTTGGTTGTAAGATATCTGGTCAGACTTCCTTTGCTTGACATATGCTGCTTAATCTCTTTTTTTCTATTCATTGTTTTTTCATAGTTCACAGATTCTTAAATGATCTCTACTCAATGTATTTTCCAGATTAGTTATTTTCCAATGAGATATTCCACATTTTCTTCTAGTTTTAATTTGACTTTGTGTTGTTGTTTCTTTTTCTTTTTGTTTTTTTTTTTTTGAAGGGCAGTTGGGGTTAAGTGACTTGCCCCAGGTCACATGGCTAGTTTTTCTGTTAAGTATCTGAGGCCGGATCCCAACTCAGATCCTTCTGACTTCAGGGCTGGTGCTCTATTCACTTCTCCACCTACCCATGCCTGTTTTATTGTTTCTTGATGCCTCATTTAGTCATTAACTTCAGTCCACTTTGAATTTTTAAGGAGTTTTTCCTTCAGTATTTTTACACTCCTTTTACAAAGCTGTTAATTATCTTTTCACAATTGTCCCACATAGCTCTCATTTCTGTTCCTAATTTTATCCTCTACTGCTTTTATTTGATATTTAAAATCTTTTTCACTCTTTTAAATCTTTCTTTAGTTCTTCCAGAAATTCTCATTGGCCCTGTATGCACTCTGTATTTTTTTTCCTTTCATGTTTTCCTTGCAGATGTTTTTAAGTCATTTTGTTCTGAGTTTTGTTTCATGAGTTTTCCTCTCACCATTGTAGCTTTTTAATTGTCAGGTTAATTTTGCTTGTTCACATCTTCAGCCTCTTTCTTTAATTTATTTAAATGCCCACTCAAATCTCCCATATATCCTTTGACCATAACCCTCATATCTTACTGAAAAAAAGGAGACCCTTAACTGAGAGGTGCCTTCTCCATTATTACTCATTTCACATCACTCATATTTTTACTCCTACTCCACCCTTCCTCCACCTATCTTACCTTAAGAGGTGGCCAATCTCCTAGCAAATGCCAAGTCTTCTACATGCATAAGTAGTCCTATTCCATCCCATCTTCCTCAGTAAGTTTTTTCTCCTATTATCCCTACTCTTTCACTAATCTTCAATTTCTCATTGTTTATTGGCAACTTCTCTAATGCCAAAAATATACCTCTAGCCTACTTTGAACTTTGGAATTCATATTAAATACAAGGTGCTCACCTCAGGGGGAAGGATATCTGATCTGACCTTTTCTCTTTTATATCCTTCTGCTTTCACAGCTCAATCTTGGGGCCTGTAAGTTTTTAGGGCTTCCAAAGTCATGTGATTCTGGGAGATATCTGTCTTATTACCTTAGTGGTTTCAAATTCCTGACTTAATTTGGATATCTTGGATTATGTGTGGTTGAGTTTCTGTAGACTGCTTCTGGATTTGTTAACTTTTAGTTTACTAGGAGGTTCTGCATGTCTAGGGTGACTGAACTGCTGGTTCCTCCTTGGTTTTGGTCCCACCCTAGTTTATTTCAGTTTAGGCTTCCATGTATGATTAAAGGTTAGAAATGCATGCCCATTATGTTCTTGGGTTCAGAGATATACAATTACCACTTTGGATATGCTCCTTGCTTCTTACATAGGCAGGGTCCCTATTCCCTCAGGACCATGACCACTTCCCTCCTTGTATAACTGTGACTCTTTGGAACAGAGACCCAGAAATGGGTAATGAGAAACAGAACCATCATATGGCATCCATTCCTGCTCTCAATGCCAGTACAGGCATCCCTGGAGATCTCTTTCCATTCAAGTGTTCAGTACACTACAACCCATGGGTTCTGGGCTGTTCCTTACTGTTACTACTACCAGCAGAGCCTGCTACAACTTTCATCTATTACTACTGCAATGTTGGGCTCTTGCTTAGTCCCAACCCCAGGGTTCATAGACCTCTCTTTCTGTCTTTCTAAGGTATCCTTAGATGGGAAAATGAGTTATTTTGTCTTTTTCTTGGCTTTCCCCAATCAAATTCAGTTCCTTTTTTATCTTTGTTACATGAGAAGATTTGAAGGGGGTAAGACAAAGCTGTTAGTTCTCACTCCCCCATCTTGACTCCTTCCTCAATCTCTAAATCCTACTTTCATATAACTGTTGTTCAAATATTGAAGCTATCAAATTCCTTCAAAGTATTCTCTCCCTAGACTAACTATTCCCACTGGCTTAAACTCTGAAACTTTCTTCATTTAAAAAATGAAGATGAAAACAGAACTTGTACTACCTATCACAGGGGAGCTGTTGGAGGAACAGTCAACCTTGTTCATCATTAAAGTGTTATAGAAATGAGAGTTCATGGGTTACCTTTGGGGGTGCCCATTTTACTTTTTCTCAAGTAAACAGTGGCTTCTGGCTATTTTCATGTCTCTCCCATTAGAACGTGAACTACTAGAGAGCAAGGAGCAGGTTTTTGCATTTCTTTGAACCCCCATGGCTTAGTACAATACTTGCCTGGCACATGTTAAGAGCTTAATAAATGCTTGTTGACTAAGTAGCTGTTAGAGATCCAATTTTCAGAGGCCCTAAGCTGTTCCAAGGGTATAATTTAGACATCTCTGATGCTTTTCTTAATACCTTAAAACTTCATTTCATGTATTCAACAGAAGATTAGATGATATAATAATTGGCTTATGAGCCAGAAGGAGATTCTGGCTCATTAAGATCAATGATCAGAAATGAGATGACTTTCCTGAATTCTATTATTTGTCATTCCATGTCTCTGGTCTGTTCTACAATAAATAAAGTGAGGGTCAAAATATTGCTAATTATTATTTTATTTCTAGAGATGCTTATTGTGGCTGAGGGACTTAATTTAGATACATCTAAATCAGCATTACTCATTATTATGCAGGGTACACAGTGATGGTTTGATGAGGGTTGAATGAAATCTGCTAAGAATATAACTTTGAGCCATTTTGTATATGTAGAGATTTATCTTTCATGTTCAACAATTTGACTGGACACGTACTATGTGACACTTATACTGTATATAAGGCCCTTTCTTAAAATACTATCCTAATAATTAATCTGGGGGAGGGGGTAGCCCTGGGTTCTCCAATGAACTGCCAGCAGATTTTGATATCAGTTACTCTGGCAAGATTTACCAAACCCAGAAGTCCAGGGATGGATGATTTGGTTGCCCCCATTAAACCATGGCAAAATTCCAAGAGTCTCATGCCTTGTCTGCAAAGTGATCATTCATTCATAGGGACATAGGAACTCTCAGAAACATCTAACAATGAGAGGCACCTTGGAATCCTGGATAGAGCAACAGACTCAGAGTCAAGAAGAACCCTCCCCCCCCCATTCTCATCTTTTCTTAGGAACTTGCTCACCTTGCTTCCATATTTGTAAAGTGAGTATAAAATCATGTTTGTTTGTGAGAATCCAATGGTATAATGCGTGGAAATGTAAGTGCTGTCTGTAAAATGTTCTGTGTGTATGAGAGAGATGCATACTAACTATTTCTATCATCTTCAGCATCACCATCACCACCATCATTCATCATTGCTATCATTATCACCATAATCCAAAGAGTCAGTGAAACACAGTAGAGAGAAGGGATTGAAGTCAAGAAGAATTGGGTTCAAATCATACATCTGACATTGATCGGTTGTGTGATCATGGGCAAGTAACTTAACTTCTCAATGCTCCCAAAGCAATTCTCTAGGAATATAGGCTGTAGAGAAGATGCCAAGCTCTATTGATAGAGGGGAATTTCTCACCTGGGGGTTCTCTGAGATAATTAAATCATAGTTTCAGTCCTTATTCCTATTCTCTATTGTGTTTTTAAATATCTAGATGGACAATCAACAACAAAAATTTAAGAGCCTACAGAAATAGAGACAGAGACAAAGAGAGACAGAGACAGAGACATAGGGAGAGACAGAAAGACAAAAACAGAGAGAGAGTGAGAGAGACAGAGAGAGAGAGAGTGAGAGAGACAGAGAGAGAGAGAGAGAGAGAGAGAGAGAGACAGAGAGAGACAGAGAGAGAGACAGAGAGAGAGACAGAGAGAGGCAGAGTCATAGGGGAAAAATAGTGAGGCAGAGGTAGACAACTTGGTAGTTAAATGGTGCATTGGATAGAGTGCTAGGCCTGGGATCAGAATGGAGGTCAAATTCCACTTCAGACTTTTACTAACTGTGTAAATCTGGAGAAGTCACAAGTCACTTGTCCTCAGTTTCCTCATGTCCACAATAAGGTTAATAAAAGCACCTACCTCATAGGGTTGTTGGAATAATATTTGTAAAGTTGTTAGCATCATTCCTGGAATATAGTAAGCATTATATAAATACTATCTATTTTTATCTATAGACAACAGTGAAAAGAAGAAAAGGAAACAGAGTCCTTTCCTATAAAAGCTGACATTCAATTAGAGTTAATAGAAGTCATGCATGCATGGATAAGCAGATACTTAGTGATTGGAGGTGTGGGTCAGGGACTAAAAATTATTGGATTCAGTAAAGGCCTCTTGTAATAGGAGGTACCACCCATATGTACAAAGATATTTAAAGGATCTCTTTTTGTAGTGGCAAAGAATTGGAAAATAAGGGGATGCCCATCAATTCGGGAATGGCTAAACAAATTGTGGCATAGGAATATAATGGAATACTATTGTGCTATAAGAAATGAAGAGCAGATGGACTTTATATTTACCTAGAGAGGCTTATATGAATTGATGCTGAGTGAGAAGAGCAGAACCAGGAGAAATTTGTACACAATTACAGACACAGCATATGTGTGATGACCAACTTTGATAGACTGGACTCTTCTCAGCAAGGTAGGGTTATAAGACAACTCAAAAACACTCATAATGGAGAGAGATGTCTACATTCAGAGAAAGAACTAGAAAGAACAAAGTTTGAATGGAGATTGAAGAAAACTTTCTGCTCTCTTTCTTTTTCTTGTTTGGTTTTGTTTCCTTTTTGTATTGTTCATTCCACCTATTACAATCCTTTATAACCTGACTAAATTCTAATGTGAAAGTATTTGCAGATCCTATAATTGATTGCATGCTGACATGGCGGGAGAGAGGAGGGAGGGAGAAAATTTGAAACTCAAGGGATTGTGAAACTGAATCTTGTAAACTAAAAGTTAAAAAACAAATTAATAATGACAAAAAAAGAAATAGGAGGTACCTCAAAAGAAACAAGGATTCCAAGAGGTAGAAAGGAGATTTGAGAAGATCCTAGTCATTGGGAACAATGTGAACAAAGGCAAGAAGGCTTTGGAAGGAATAGTACGAGTGGAAAAAAGTAAATAGGCCACTTTAACTGGAATGAAGAGTGCCAGAAAATCAATACTTCATGTCTTTTTCTTACAAAAATAGGGAGCCATTGAAGATTCTTAATCAAAAGAGTAATATGTGTGTATATATACACATATGAATAATACATACATGCATTCATACATATATAATCTATCTTCAAAAATTCTCTGAAAATTGGTCACAATACCATATTTTTTTTAAATAGCTTTTTATACTTGCAGATAAAGTTACAATTGCTTTCATTTTTTCCAACTGGCCTAATCTGAAATGCCATGCCACTGTGAATAGAGTTCTGGACTTGGTATCATGGGAATCAGGGTTCAAATTTGCCTCTGAAGATTATCTCTGTATCCATAGGGAAGTAACGTAAGCTCTCTGAGCTTCAACCCTTTCCTTAGGCTTTCCCTGCTTCAGAGTATCACAGTATCATAGATTTCAGGTGAAAATCAGCCATTAACAACATCTATTACAACCACTTACTTTACAGATGAAGAAACTAAAATACAGGTGGCCCAAATTTATGCAACTAGTAAGGAGAACTGGGATATCTTGAGCAAAGGTCTTCTGTGTAGCAAAGGGGAGAGAGTGCTGAACTTGGCAGTCCAGAAGATCTGAATTAGAATCTTTCCTCAGATACTTTCTAGCCATTTGTCTCTAGACAAATCCCTTAATCTCTTTCAGCCTTAGTTTCCTTCTCTATAAAATGGGAATAATAATAACACCCTCCTCAATGGACCGTTTACAAGATTAAGTGAGATATCATATATAAATAGTTTTGCAAACCTTAAAGCAATAATGAATGCTAGCTATTATTATTGAGGGTAGAAAATGTTTCATTTATTTCATTTGTATTGTGAGCATCTAGCAAAACCCATATTAGGCACAAAACAAATGCATGTTGATTGATCAATTGATTTCTGAGATACTTGAGAGTTACAGAAGACCAATGACCTGTGTTGCTGGAAACAATACATACTCTGATATAATCATATCTCCTTGATTTATTTGCCTTCACAGTGTATTTAGAGATGGTAAGTACAATTAAAATCATCCTACCCTAAATCTGCCAACACTTTGCAAGAAAATCAGTTAAGTTAGAATTTTCAACTTCTGATTTCTCATGAATTATATTACTGGACACAAGCATGTATCTGCCCAGCTGATACACTCTATGTTCCATTGTGGTCCTAAATGTAGGGCCTATAATAGGAAAACAGGAAGGGAATGTTATCTATTACCACCCTTTAAAGTCCCCACCTCCCAGCCTTGGCCTTCCCTTCTCCCAAGTAGCTAGCACTACACTACTCTTAGGCATTACGCCACCCTATCTCAACATGCCTTCTCTATAGCAAAACTCCTGGCTTTCAAACTTTTCCTAGACCTTCTCCTAAAATGTCAATTCCATCAAAGACCTGCTCTCACTTTCTGATGATGAAAGTTAGCTAATTTGTTCAAGGAACGTATGAACCAGTCTTACTCTGATAAAGTTTTCAGTGTCTATCCATTGTGTATTTACACTTTGAATTTTATGGAATCTAATATCCCAGATAAAATCTCAGGTTTAGAAAAAGCATTGAATGTCATTTAGCCCAGTGAAACCTTAGCAGAATTGCCCATTCTTTCTAACATTATTGAGTGTCCACCCAAGCTGTACTGGAATGCTTGACATGAGGGGAGCTCACTGTCTCCCATGGCAGCTCAAATCTCTTTTAGACTGTCCTAATTGCGATGAAGTTGTGCCTCACATTGAGAAGACATCTGTTTATGAATCCCTCCAACCTTGAGATTTATGTATTCTCAAAATGGATGATCAAATTATCAATCAGCAAAGATATTTTAAATTCCTACAATATTCCGGGTACTGAGTATAAAATACAATAAACTAAATCAAATGAGATAATATATGCAAAGCATTTGGCAAACCTTAAAATATTCCATAAATTGTAGTTATTATTGTTTTTAGTATTATTATTAAATTATCTCTACTTTCAAAGTGCTTAAGCTTCAGGAAATTGGCAATAAATAAAAACTATTGATTTAATGTATTGAAATTCTGATGTCAAATAGCACCTTGTACATACTAAAATTATCTTTAAAATGAAGAAAAAATTACCTTTAGGTAGAAAAATTGTTTTCAACATCAATAGTTATGTCAAATTTATATATTGGTTTAATCAACTGTGGCTATTAATTGAGCCTCATAAATTTACTTTCTTCCCCATTCATATCATATTTGGATAACTTATTTCAGTGGGGGAAATATTCAAGCCACACAGAAGTGATAGGTGAAGTTCACTCAGAGATACTCAAAAAGAATCAAAATTTCAAGGACTCAAGATCCAGAGCTACATCTATTATTAATGACAAAATTTAATTAATGTGGGCTTTGTATAATACCAGCATTCAAGTTTGGATGAAAAAAAATATCTTTAACTACTTGTAATACCTATTCAAATCTCTAAACTATGTATGTTACAAGAGAACCTTGCAACTTGAATGATAGCAAAAGGGAAAAGAAAGAGCCATGCAACCTTAAATTTTCTCTCCTGATCCACCACCTTTCAGTGACTCCCCTGGGATGTATGTGTAAGGCTGCTCAGTCTACCAGGGATCCCTGTTCTGATGGGGTGACTGCAATGATTAGGTAAGAGTTCTGAATCTTAAAGCCTGGATTTTGCAAAGAAAGGAAAGGAAAGGTTCTCATTCTGCCCATTCACAGATATCTATCCAGATGTGGGTCAGGAGAAGAGAGACCTCAAGAGGATTGAAATAGTGGTCAGTAGATTACTTGGATGGTTTTCACTGATAGAGATGATTAAAATTCTGCTGTCCCTGGGGGAAAGGCAAGGAGTGATAGGTGGAAGCCAGAATGAGGCAGGCTTTTATTGATGTATAAAGGGAATTTCTTATCAATGAGAACTTTCCAAAAGATCTGGCTATCTTGGGAATTAGTGCCTCATTCCCTAATTACCCACTCCCCAAGAAGAGCCTGAGGGACTTCTGCAGCTTAGTGTGGTACACGGCATTCGTGTTTATGAATGGTTTCAAATATATGGACTTGGAGAGCTCTTTTAACTCTGAAACTTGTTCTATCAGAACAAATTAAAACAAACAAAAAAAAGCCTTAATCCTGATTGTGAGGGAACGTGAATTGTCCCTACTTTACCAATTCATCATGATCTCTGCCTAACTTTCATCACGAAGCTTCTGCTCCAAGGTGAATATCACTTTATTATCTCTGTAACATGCTAACAATGACAATATACAACAGTAAGGTATAGCAAATCCATCTACTATTGATCAATACCTATGTTTTTATTATATTATATAACTTATTACAAAGAGAAAGAAGAGAGAGAGAGAGAGATGGAGACAGAGAGGAAAGATACACCGAGAGATCTGGAGAGAGAGGCAGAAACACAGAGGACATATAGAGAAAGAGAGATTTGAAGTCAGAAACAGAGACAGAAAAAGAGAGAGAAGAAAGGGAATGAGAAAAGAGAGAGACAAGGGAGAAAAGGAAAGATGGAGAGAGATAGAGTCAGAAGGAGATGGAGAGAGAGACAGAGATGGAGAGAAAGGACAGGAGGGAGGAAAAAAGGAAGGGAGATGGAGAAAAAAGGAAGGTAGAGGAAGAGAGGGAAAGAGAGAGGGGGGAGGGAGGGACAGGGAGGGACAGGGTGAAAGAAAACTTATGTCCTTCCTTGAATTTGAATTTTCTTCTTATTTGACTCTAAATAACCATAAATCTTTGCTCAGGCTCTTCCCCTCACCTACAAACTTCTTCCTTACTCTTCTCTGTTAATTTCCAAATGTCTCCTAAATCTACTTTATTTTTACTTTCTCACAAGCTTATTGCTGTATTTTTTATATCACCTTTACTTCCCAATATACATAACCCCACTCTATAGAATACTCTCTTGAAACAAAGATATATGCCATCAAGCTCAGCCAACCTATCTCAATATATGTGTGCACCATTTTCCTCATGTACCTCCCCAACTATCTACTAGTCATTGAATGGTGTGGTTCATCACCAATTGTCCTGGACCACATTTATCACCACAATTAATCTCAATTCAGTCATCTTTCAGCATTGCCTATTTTTTTTTTATTATTGAGGCACTCTGAATATTATCTTGAATTTGCTCTTTTGCTTTTGCTCTGCAATAGTTCATAGAAGTCATCATATAGAAGTCTTCTCTGAAATATTCATATTTACCATTCCTTAAAATACAATAATATTCCATTGCCTTTATATGCTACATTTCATTCAGCCATTTCCCAATAAATGAAAATTACTTTGATTTCTAATTATTTTGCTACTACAGAAAATTTCGCATAAATGAGATCCTTATTTGCCTTATTCATCTGTGTGGGTAACATGTCCAAGTCTGCATCATTTTTAAAATAAGGCCTTCTTTGGGGACCTCAGCCCCAATATTTCCCCTCCTTTCTGAATTCCTACAATGTTTACAAGCTAAGCCATAGTCACATATTATCTACACCTCATGGGATTAACTAAATGGCAGGGTTCCAGATGGCAGTGATAATACCCTCTCTCACCTTTTATCATAGTGTGTATCTATTCCAGAGCTTGGCATATTTGACTATTTTCTAAGGAGTACTAAATCACCAAATCACTTCCCTCTCATGAGTTCACATCAAGCACAAGAACCATGAAGTATTCCCTTTTCATAGCATTCTGTCTCCCTCCTCCACACCTTTGCCCAGGCCAACCTCCCTACCTAAAAAATGTGTTCTTACTTACAACTCCTAGAATTCCTAGAGATATCTCAATCACCACCTCCTATAGTAAGCCATTTCAGTTTCCCCCAGTTGTTAGTCTCTCCCCCCTCAAAAAAATTCTATTTGCTTAATATTTTGTACTACCATCTATATACATAAAGTTTGCCATCATCTTTTAAATAACAAATGCTAAAGGAAGAGAAAAATGTTAAGAGGTCTAGATTGTAATTAGTTTTTTTACTGTCCTATGTAATTATGGGTCACTATTCATTAATAACAGGGACAGGAATTAAAAAAACCTAAGAAAGGTTGCTGAGGGATGAGACAGACAAAAACACTCTTTCCTCCACCCTTCTTGACCTCATTTGCAGGGAAAGTTTCAGGAGAAAAAAATAGGGAGGGAATCATCTCAGTAAATACTGTCATAAATAAGCTAATGTAGGATATGACCCATTGAGGACAAAGGGCTCTGTTTCACTTGAGGGCCCTGAGCTCAAAGTGATGTCCTGGCAGTTTATGATGTGAGCGGGGCTTCTCTAACAAATCTAATCAACTACATGAATATCCTATAGGATGAGTGACCTATCAATGATAATAGAGGCATCTGGGGATAAACATATTATATGCATCTAAATACATTCAAGGTCTAGGATTCCAAGTATAACTTTATCATGTCGGACATCTAACACTACGTCTAACTTCACTACTAAATTTTTCCTCCAATGAGAAATTGATAACTATACAGTCAATAACATTTGCTTGTTGTGGTTCTTGGTCCATATCCGATATCAAAAGGTAAGCAATTTATGGGCTATTCCATCCAAACCCTCCATTTCAAGAGCTGAGGTCTAGAAGCTAAGCAATATTTTTAAGATATTAAATTGTAGAGCATGGGCAGCTAGGTGGTGCCATGGATAGAGTTTGGGATCTAGAGTCAGGAAGACTCATCGTTGTGCATTTAAATCTGACCTCAGACAGTCACTAGAGGTGTGACCCTGGTCAAATCATTTAACCCTGTTTGCCTTAGTTTTCTCATCTGTAAAACTGGCTAGGAAAGGAAATGGCCAATAATTCAGTATCTTTGTCAGGAAAACCACAAATGGGGTCATGAAGTGTCAGATACAACTGAAAAATGGCAAAACATGTCTGTAACTTCATCAAGAAAATCACAAATGGGGGTCACACAGAATTGGACATGATTGAAGGATGTCTAAAATCAAATGGGGCTGGGAAGGTGCAGCTAGGTGGCACAGTGAATAGAGCACCGGCCCTGAAGTCAGGAGAACATGAGTTGTAATCCGGCCTCAGACACTTAGTACTTGGTAGCCATGTGACCTTGTGCAAGTCACTTAACCCCAACTGCCCCTCCCCCAAAAAAAGTGACATCAAATGGGGCTACGCCACACAGAAAAAAAGTCAGGAAAGCTGGCACTAAGGCCTAGAATTGTGCCTAGAGCGCAGGAGACACTTAATATATGGTTAAAGGATTGATTGATTTCCCATTAAAATGCACTCCTGGACATTACACTTTCCTAAAGTCCAAGAATCTCTTTTTAAATTGCATGAACCTTGAGTTCTGATTGTATTCCAACCTTCCCACATTAGTCAGTTTCCTCCTGAATGGCCCATTTCACTCCTGTTCCATTAACAAGCCCCAGTCTCACTGTTTGGCACTGACCCAGTGACGACTACACTTCAATTCCATATTAGACATGGACAAAGCTTCAAAGTTAAGAGGATTAATTAGGATAAAACCTTTAAAATCCTGCTTTAAACAGCCAATTCCCTGGGTCAGCAAAAATATTATGAAACTCTCATTTAAGGCAAAAAATACTCTCTTGTGTGTCATTTCAAGAATTCCACTCCAAAATTATCCCAACCCTAGTGAGTGCATCTGCTCATAAAAGTGAATAAAACAAATGTTAATTCATCTTTTTTAAAAATTTCTCAGTAAGACTTAGTTTACATCAAGAGGGAATGTTATGGCAAAGAGAGGTTTTTGTGTTGTTTTTGTTTTGTTTTTCCTTTTTGGAGGGGGGAAGGTAGGACAATTGGGGTTAAGTGACTTGCCCAAGATCACAGGGCTAGGTTTTTTTGTATTAAGAGTCTGAGGCCGAATTTGAACTCCGGTCCTCCTGACTCCAGGGCCGGTGCTCTATTCTATGCACCACCTAGCTGCCCCTAGAGTTTGTGTTGTTGTTTTTTAATCAGAACATATATAGCATTTTCTTTAACTACCCAAAGTAGTAGTAGTAGTAGTAGTCATACATGTAGTCAGATATATTTACATGAACATACATATAAGTACATGTGCAAACATATGCACATCTATGTATTATGCATATGAAGAGATAAACAGACAAACATGATAGTATTGAAAGGAAAATTCTTCTTTTAGGCTTTTACCCTGATTAATGAGGCACAATTCAGGATGAAGAGAATTAAAAGGAATTTCTTATAAGTTATCAAGGTAGCAACTCCTTGTTCACTGAAGATCAGGAATGGCTTCGATGGGGCAACCGCTTGGATAGGTAACTTTAAAATAATGCAGATAGATCCACCTCAGCAAACAAGGCTGGGCCCTTGCATCTCAATTCCTCCCCAAGGTAGCAAGAATGTGGCAGTTTGCAGGTAGGGGTTTGTGACAAAGAGCAGGTGATACAAAAGAATCTACAGACCTGTTGTCTCCTTCCCAATCAGAGCCTCCCCCAATACTGTTTGGTTAACTGTAATGGTAAAAATGGGTACCTGGGTCAGCATAACCTTCAGAGATAGACAGAGAGACAGAGAAACAGAGACAGAGACAGAGAGAGACAGAGAGACAGAAACAGAGAGACAGAGACAGAGAGAGACAGAGAGATAGAGACAGAGAAAAAGAGAAACAGAGAGAGACAGAGAGTCAGAGACAGAGAGACTGAAACAGAGAAACACAGAGACAGAGACAAAGAGAGGAAGTTTATCACAAAGAAACTCTTCCCATGTGGATCAATATCATTGACACTGAGAGCTTCATTGTCCTCCCCTGGGCTGTTTAGATAGCTAGTGTCAGAGACAAAACCCTAACCCAGGTCTTCCTGACTGGGTCACTAAGCAGCACTGCCTTTCTATCATTTGCTCCCTTTGGCTTTTAGCAATAATGATGTTTCGGCTCTTCATTTCTACAACCATTCCAAGTCAGGGAAAGGGGAAGTTGTCATGTCGTAGAAGGACTACATTTGTTTTGTTGGAGCCTTGGGAGCATAACAAGGAAAGACACAAATAGTAATCTCTGAAGAAATGCTTTTTTCATTCATTTAATCAAGTAAAACTCTAGGGATTATTTGACTCTTTGTCTTTTCAGTGGTGACATGCAGCACCTTGCTGGGCACACAGTAAGCACCTAATATAGACGTCTTGCTGAATTATCAAATAAAAACGACATCTATCTATCTCCCCCCTTGATCCCCAATACACACAGATTAGATTTAGGGTGCCTAATGACCAGTCCTATTCTGTTTTGCTCAATCACAGTGGAATGAAAGGAGCCTGAGGGTAGGAGTCATTCACTTTTGTTTTTTATTTGTTTTTCAGTCCTAAGAAACACTTACAAAGCCTAATACAAGGGAAGACCTTAATGAATTTTGGTTGGAATTGCTGGGATTTTGGAGTCCAGCTCTGTAACTTTTATATGAACAACTGTTAAGAAATGTTTGTGAAGTTAAAATTGAAGTCGATTTCCACTATGGTATCAGAAAAGATAACACTTTAGAAGCTGTATTGAAAATGTCACTGGGAGCATTCTCTCTTTAGCTGACTGCTGTGTACTAAGTGTGCATCCATCTCTGAGACTACCTACAAGGGAGAAAATGAATGGGACTCAGGAGTTACAAGTAGATGGCAATTTCAAAGAGTCAAATTGAGCCTTCATGTCAAGATAAAAAAACAAAACAATAATAACTGTCCCCAAGTGAGCCATCATGGTGGGTAGTTAGGTTCCCTCTCATTGAAGTCTTCAAGTAGAAGCTGGTTAATTATAATAGTAACTACCATGTATATAGCACCTACTATGTGCAAGAAACTGAGCTAAGAACTTTAAAATATCATCTTATTTAATCCCCACAACAATAACAGGTACTATTATTGTCCCTGTGTTACAGTGAGGAAACTGAGATAAACAGAGATTCACTAACTTGCCCAGAATCGCATAGCTAGTAAGTCACTGAGATTGAATTTGAACTCAGTGCTTCATGACCCAGTGCTCTATCCACTGTGCCACTAAAATGTCAGGTATACCATTTCTGGGATACATTTTATAGGGATTTCTCACATATATAAGTTTGACTAGATATTTCTGAGATTCTTTCCAACTCTAAAGTTTGTTAATTCTGTGATCTTTGGAAATTTAGATGCATTAAGAACATTCTTCAGATGAGGTAAAGTGAGGCATGGTAATTTGAATGATTCTGTGAAAGATACAGAAAGTAGGAAATGAAATTGCTAAAGGCAGAATGCTCCACCCCCACCATCTTTTGTCTCTCAAACCAAGGTATTTTTGCCTTGGTTACTCTAATCCTTAATGATAAATGAAAATCCTTCAGTGAAGATGCATTTATTCTCTGAAAACTGTCTCATTCATCCATCAGGGGAATTGGTCAAGGGATTAACAACCTTTGAGTTGGTGATCGCTTTTTTTGCCATTATACAGCAAGATGAAGTGTCTGCCTTCAAAGCTGAGTCACATGGAACACTTCTGCACACAGTCCATGATATGTCATGAGGAGGTTAGGTTGTTGGCTATGCAGTAAAGGGAGGTAGGGGCATGGTTGTGACAGTATCAACTACTGCTACATGAAAGAAGCAGGCAGGCCACAGCAGAGCAAGACAGACTTAGCTAGAGTCATAACTTGGCATAGGCCAAAAGGCTACCAGGTTATACACGTCAAGTCCTTCAAGCAGTGATGACTGATAATAAACCAGAAAATAGCCACTCTCCTGGCCAGGACTACAGGTCACACATTTCAGTGACTTCAGGAAATAACCTGTCAGCACATCATCTCTGAACACAAAAGATGATGTAATTGTCCTAGCTTCCTCCAGCCATGAGGGAGAAGAAGGTCATGAGGAACATGGGAAATTTTTATAGGACATTTTATCTAGTCTTTTCTTTATTTCCTAAGGAACAGGCTCACAGATGTTGATAAAACTTTGTAGAATTGGGTGATGAGGTTAAGGTTTCCATTTAACACTTAAGATGTCTTTCTGATGTGTTGTTGAAACTTAAGGTTTTCTAACCTGTATGAGGACAAAAAACATCTTTATTTTTTCTTCATTTTCTGTTTTGTTGTTCCATCCAAAGTGAAAAGAAATTCTCATAATCATCAGGCAGACAAAATTGAAATTGAAACAGAGTAAATTCCAGATTTAATAACACTGAATTTACCTTAGCTTCTAGTAAAGCAGATTCATTTTATCGCAGAGAAGTAACATAGAGGACAAATAAAAAAATTGTGGGGAATGGCTAGAATGTTCAAATATTAAAAATTCTGGTCTAGGCCAGCAATGTAAACAATATTGGAGTTCTCCTGGTATTACCTGTTATCCTAAATACATTACCTTAACAGTTTTTCACATTGATTATTTTCATAAGGAAATATTGTCTTCTGATTTATCTTCATAGTAAAATATTAAAAAGCCTCAAAGAAATCCTTAAAAAACCTGGATATTCTCCTTCTTCTAACAAGTAACAGACTTTGGTTTTTAAAATCTTTGGAGAAATGTGAATCAGTAAAGGGTCAGTGAAGATAATGCAGAATGTAGTAGGGTAAAGGATTCAACTCGGGAATTAAAGAATTTGGGTTTAATTCCAAACTCTTTCCTGGTCCTCAATTTCCACATCTATAAAAAGAACGGCTTGGAATTGTAATAGCAACAATAGTAATAATATTTTCATGTTATTTGATATTAATAATTAATATGTACATAGCATTTTAAGGTTTGCCAGAAGTATACATGTGTTATCTTATATAATCCTTATGACATCATTGTGAGATATTATCTTTATGTTTCAGATTAATAAACTGAGGAAAATGGACATTAGGTGGCCAGGATCATACACATACTAAGTCAGTTAATTAACAAGCATTTATTAAGTGCTTATTACGTGCCTGATTCAGTATTGTTAGCAATTTTTTGGAGGGGGAAGGCAAGGCAATTGGGGTTAAGTGATTTGCCCAAGGTCACACAGATAGTAAGTATCAAGTGTCTGAGATCTGATTTGAACTCAGGTCCTCCTGATTTCAGGGCCAGTACTCTATTCACTGTGATGCCTAGCTGCCCCTAGAAATATTTTTAAAAGACAAAAACCAATGTTCTTGACCCCAAATAGCTCATATTATGCTGAGAGAGACAATAATTATGTACACATGGTTAATATGACAAATGTATATATGACATAGAGAGAAAAGATGGAGAGTGATATCAGAAGAAAGATGGCGGGTAGGGAGAGTCACCAGGTAAAGAATCCTAGGAAAGGCTTGATGCAGAAGACAGAATTTGATCTGAATCTTGGGAGTTTAAAGATAGAGAAGGTAGAATAGAGCATTCCAGGCAATGGGCACAAATCGTGCAAAGGTATGGAGTCAGGAGATGAAGCCCTATATTCAGGGAACAAGAAGAAGCCAAATTCTGTAGATGAAAATTTGAATCCAAGATTCTTGACTCTGAGTAAAAAAAAATCATCATCTAGAAGACCTCCTAGGCATGTTATAGCTTTAGGTCTATGGCCCAATGATGAGGCAACAAGCTTGAATCCTGGCTCTACCAATTATTACCCATGTGGCTTTGCACAAGTCACTTCAGTTCTTTGGATCTCATATTTTTCCATTGTCAAATGTGGCCTAGATGGGTTCCAAGGACATTTCCAAGAACCATCCTATTTTGAACAAAGGTTTAATATGAGTTCCATCCAGCTTTCACTTAAAATGAATTAATATTGTTAGAAAAGGAACCATCTCATGTTCATTATTGATTTAACAAAGGACTAATTCAGCAATCCTGTAATGAAACAATTGGACTGTGTCACAAAGAAAGAGACTATCACACAGGACTTAAGAATAAGGGGAAAGTTATCAGCAAGGATTAGGTTACCTTCACCTCCCCACTCCCATTTCCCCAGTCATTTTCTGTGGTCTTCTTTGTAAAGTCTGGGATATGTGCACCAGAACAAAAACCTCACCCCGGTTTCAGATAATAAGACAGGAGGGGACAGGGGACTTGATTAACAAAAACAAATAGAAAATACAAATAGAAATGTGAAACTACTGCAAGAGCTCCATCAAAAAGAGTGGATGCATCAAATTGAAACTACAGAGAGAATCAGGTGCATCGGCCATGCTTCACTGACAATCCCTGACAGAAATATAAATGCCTCTTGCCTGGTTTTTGAGTTATCGTCATGAAGAGGAACACTCCCAGTTTTATTTGCTCTGAGCAGGTTCCCAAAGTGTTGAGTTTTGGTTGAAATATAAAATTACCATATTATGAAGTGTTTTTCTTTTTTATTTTAAACCAATGTGCTTGATTAAGCTAGTAAGGTTTATATAATTAAACTCAGCTAACACAATTGCAGTGACTCTGGGACAAGGGAAAAAGATGAATTCTTCTTTCTGGTCCTTTTAAGTGAAGAAATGCCCAGATGAAAGAACCTATTTTTGAAAATCTACCATGACAGTGGAAGAAAAAAGAAACCACAAACTATATTCCTGGAAACATGAAAAATATATTAATATCTCAATATACCTCTGATTCTATCAATGTGGGAAAATTCATCCAGTTAACAGATTATAATCCATTCACTCATGCTAAATTATCCAATAGGAATCTTGTCCTCATTCTCTCCTAAATACTTTCATCAAAATTAAAATAAAGATAATTTTTAACATTTACATAACACTTTATTTATAAAATATTTTAACTCTTTTGATCTTCACAACTGCCCTGTGAAGTATATGCTGCTATTATAACATTCACATTTTATAAGCAATAATGAAATTGAAGCAAGTAGAGGTCAAGTGACTTGCCCAGGGTCACAAATATGCTAAATGTTGCAGAGGGGAATCAAGTTCCTATCTTCCTATGCCAAGCTTCACATTCTATCCACTATGCCACCTGTGTTCTAGCCTATATGCTATGAATCTTTTTCTCTAGCGTTTGATGTTGGATGGATACCAATGGAATATATGTGTTTCCTGTAAGCTACATCAGTTTCTTGTTAATTAATTATTATATCTTTTAAACAATCATATAGTTCTTTGATGACGATATTTTACACTAATCCCAGGCAATTCTTTATTTATAACACATTGCTGATTGCTTATATCAACCACGGACCACTACCTACTTATTGCCTATAAATACAAAGGGAAAAAAATATATAGTCGACGCTACCATCAATAAGAAATCAATTGAAACTATTAATCGATTAACCAAAGTCTTTGATTAAACTTCTAATCTAAAGTATTTTCATATGAGTACACTAATTTGGGGAAAGAGGATGGCCTTATTTTGAAAGTAACCTCTAGAGAGAGCTATAGCTTCTCAGAGGTAGAGCATAAAAGAGATTTATTCTGGGCAGAGGGATGGCCTACAGGAAGTCTTTGAATGAATGACGCTTTATTTGAACATAGTGTATGTCAGCAGATGTGAAATCAAGATCGAAAGACAGGTCTGAATTATGGTATTATACTGACCGGTATCCACCATGGCCAGCAGAAAAGGGAAGTCTGTGGTCTGTATCAATGGATGCAATACCTAAATTTGTGAGATCATATCATGAGTTCACTGAAGTATTGGCATGTTTGCTTGTCGGTTGGCTATTTTAGAATTTCTTTCAGGGCATCCATGATCTCATCGGTGTTAAAATCCATTCCATGGAGAACTTTATCATTAGGAATAACAATGGGATTAAAATATGCCCTGCCCTCCTAGCAATTAGTGTTTACTTAGAATGCAGATTAATATTGTACAAACAATAACTGCTATGATGAGGACGAAACAATCATAAAAATAACAAGAAAAAATTTCTTCAAACCTGGACCTTCATGTATTCTATCTACCTAATACTTTCCAGTTTCCAGAATGTTTGGCTATTTGTTATTTCATAAGGTGCTTATAATTAACCAATTAGTTAGACAAGCAGTAAAACCAAATATGATTCATGCTTTTCATGGCTGAGGAAAGCAAAACCCAGATAATTTAATCTGGATTAAATTAATAGGGCAGTTTAGGTGTTACAGTGGATAAAATTCTGGGCCTGGGGTCAGGAAGACTCATCTTCCTGAGTTCAAGTCCTGACCTCAGACACTTATGTGGGACCCTGAGCATGTCGCTTAACCCTATTTGCTTCCCTTCCTCATCTGTATAATGAGCTGTGGAGGGAAATGGAAAAACTCCACTATTTTTGCAAAAAAAAAAAAAACCCAAATAGGGTCACGAAGAGCCAAACACAACCTGTACAACAATTGATGTGCCTGAACTTAGAGAATAGAAAGCTAGTCTTCAATTGGGGAAGGCCTGGGTTCAAATGATGTTTGTGATCCTTACTAAACTGAGGCAGCCTTAGCAAATCACTTAATCTCTCTGAGACTCAGTTTCCTTCTTTATAAAATGGAGTTAGCAATACTAATTATTCTACCTCACTATTGTTTAATTCAAATTAGTGAAATTGAAAAAAGCATTCATTACTAAGATGAATTTGACTAACAATAGTGGTACCTGTATGTGGAAGTATATATATATATTTTTTTTTAAGACTCCTTTTAATTCCATTAGAGATATTAAGAAATCAGTTATCACTCTAGTCTAAGACACCTTTTCCAGACTTTTCCCTTTGATTAAGTATGTAAGAGATGAAGAATAAAGGTTTAGGAAGGAGAACTATCTCTTGACTTCACAATCTCCCAAAGTGATGATATTCATACCTACTGTTGTCTATTCAGAAAGGTTCAAGTTATTGGTCACTGGGGAAAAAAAAACAACGAAAACAAGTAAATGACTTTTTAGTACTTGTGGGACTTGGTCATAAAAGGAATCTAGTAATAACACTACTGTTTCATATGGTTAATGCAAAACTCTATATTTGAAGTGTGAGTTTTCTTCGAGATTCTTATAAATACCACTTCAAGTTGATTTGGGGTAGAGACATATCTTGTGCACAGAGATATGACATAGTGCATAGTGTACTAAGTCTGGAGTCAGGAAAACCTGAGTTCAAATCCATCCTCAGACCATAGCTGTGTGACCATGGGCTGTTTGTCTCTCTATCCTCATCTGTAAAATGAGCAGGAGAAGGAAATGGCAAACCACTCCAGTATCTTTGCCAAGAAAACCCCAAATGGAACAATGAAGAATTGAATATTACTGAAACAACTGAACAGAGACATATCTGAGAAAATATGGGGACTACATCAATTTAGACATATCTCTCTCTTAAGTAAAAATGCTTGGATAGTAGATTAACATTAAATGAATAAAAAGGGTTGCTGATAGATTTGCTCCTAAAACACAGAATTCATCATTAATGTGCTTCTCAATATGTATTTTTGCTTTTTTTTTTTGCTTTTTTTGGAGGGGGGAGGCCAGGGCAATTGGGGTTAAATGACTTGACCAAGATCACACAGCTAGCAAGTGTTCAGTGTCTGAGGCCATATTTGAACTCAGGTCCTCCTGACTTCAGGGCTGGTGCTCTATTCACTGCACCACCTAGCTGCCCATCAAAATGTATTTTAATACGTATCTCAGAGGGTTGTAAGCCTCAAAAACGAAAATCTATTGAAACACTATAAGTATTAGACATTTTAAGGCTCAATCCCTCCTCTGAATCCTTTTTATTTCTTTAACTCATTCGTTTTTTTGTTTACCTACAGGTTCTATCAGACTTTAGCTACTTGGGAACCAGGGATGTTTTGTTTTTGCATTCATATCCCCAATGCTTAGTAAAGTGCCTTGTCCATAGTAGGGACTAAAGAAATGACTGTTGGATAATACTGTATAATGGATAACATTGCTAACCTCCAACATCTGTACTTGGAGGTAATACTCCTAGTTCCTAGCTAGGACTTGCCATTAATGAAAGGGTCAGTTTAGGGGAGAAAATCCTTGGCCAAGTCATTTAGCATTTGTTGGCCTTTTCTCATCTGTAAAATGAAGAACTTGGACAAGATACTCTCCTAGATACCTTCCAATTGATCACTCTAATATTTTTCTTCTTTTAGTTGCCATCAGCTTTCATTTCAATTTCCTTTGGTGACTCTCAATAAAGAGAGTTTGGTGGCCTTTGGCCCAGGGTATTTGTTAATCATGCACGCCCCATGTAAATATATATATACTGAGTCACACCATCTCAGTCTGCCTTCATTTTTAGTAAAATAATATTTAAAAGACTGTCTCTTGTTTCTGTTGATTCTCTATTATTTAGCAAGGCTCTTGGTATACAGTAAGCCAATAAATATATCTTGACTTAAATGTAAAAGGTATAAATCTGTGATTGTCAAGGCAACCATAAGAATGTAGGGTACCCCAATAAAACCTCTCCACCAGAAAGAATCACAGCTGCACAAGACCCACATTTAAAGCTTTGCTTCTTAAAAAGTACTAGATCATTTTTTACAACATTTTAAGATACATTTTGAAATTATTCTTATAGTGTGATATTTGATAGATATATTTCAATGTGTTTATTGAGGACGAATGCTTATTTTTAAATATTGCCCTATTTAAGAATTCTGGGATCCATTAAATTTGAGCTGGACAGAGAAGGGATAGTCCTTCCTAGTCAATATAACTGAATTGGTAGTTCTTCAGAGAGCCTGAGTTCTTCTCTTTCACAGTAAATGACTTTTTAATTCTAGTTCCTTCAGTTTGTTATTTCTAATTCAGCCTGTAAATTGCTTATTTGTACACACTTTTTTTTTGTATATAGCCTCCCTATTAGACTGTGATCTCCCTGAGAACAGGGATGGATTTTTACCTTTCTTTGTATACCCAGGATTTAGCACAATGCCTAACAGATAATAGACTCTTATGCATTTTTATGACCTAAATGACAATATCCAAATGTAGAGAGGAAGAGGACCTATATGCAGGGAAGTGGTGTTGAAGGTTGATGTTCCTTCCATCCCCAGCAGCGATATTATCTATGGCTGGGACAAAGCCTACCTCCACTCGGTAGCCCAAATTATAATTATTCTACGAAATTTAAAACAATAAACATAGGATGTTCTAGGCATCATGTTATAATGATTTAAAGCAATCTTAGTATAAAGGTCTAAAATGCAGTGAAAATGTTCTTTATATATGAGTCCCAGGAGGCAAGCCTGAATTAGAATCAGCCGTCTTGGATTCTAGTCCTAGTAGCTAGATCTTCCTGACCTTGGACAAGAGATTTCACGTTTTTTTGTTTTTTTTTTTACCTTGGTTTCCTCATTTTTAAGTAGAAAAATACGGGGAAGATTTTCCTTAATGTACCCTCTCTTAACAGAAAAAAAAAATAATAAACAACAATAAAATAGACATGATTCTATTACACTGTGATCTAGACAAAGAAACACAAAATACATTGTTTACATTATATCCCTAGTGATTAACACAAATCATGTATTAAAAAAAACTTGATAAATGGTTGTTAATTGAATCATTAATTAACCTGGCTCCAAATTACTTTTTTTTTTAAGCATCAGACTTTTTCCCATATGATGATTGCTAGATGTGTTCTTGCAGATAATGAATATGTTAAGGAAATTTTACATAGATAAGATTTTTTTAAATGCAGATATTTATATATTAAATGAAGTCTAATAAAATATAATTAAAAATAAAAGGTTACTAATGTTTGACTTTTATTTTGACTGTTTAAATATAATTTATGTTATATTGACTTTTTTTTCCTTTTTATATATGTCATTTCTTAAAACCCCTACCTCCTAGTCTTTTCTATATACAAAACTTTATTTGTGACAAAGAAATAAATTTAAGCAAAACAAATAGAAATAGAAATTCATCTGGTATGCTACACCCAGAGTTCTTTGCTTTTCAAATGAGGTATAGGGGTTGTCAGTGTCAGTGTGTGTGTGTTCGTACATTCGTATGTGCATGTGAATGTGCGTGTGTGTGTGTGTAATGGATTTTGTCATCGGTTGTCCAAAATCAAGATTGGGAATTAAATAAAATAATAAAATTTCAGTTTCTATTATTTATAATTTCTATTGTTCAGTTTCTATTGTTTATCACTTACATTTCTTTTTCTCATGGTGTAATTCTGTGTGTGTGTGTGTGTGTGTACAGTAAGGTGGCACAGTGGGCAGATCATTGGGTGGGAACGAAAAAGTTTAATCTTTCTGAGTTCAAATCTGGGATCAGATACTTACTAGCTATGTGACTCTGGTCAAGTCACTTAACCCTGCTTGCCTCAGTTTCCTCATCTGTAAAATGAGCTGGAAAAGGAAATAGCAAACCACTCCAGCACCTTTCCCAAGAAAACCCCAAATGGGTTTACAGAAATTGGACATGAATGATACTTAAATAACTCAACAATAACAACAAATAAACATACACATACACACACATTGTTCTGATTCTGTTAAGTTAACCATGAGTTCATTTATATCTTCCAATATATTTTTAAATTGTGATTATTTTGTAAAAAAAAAACTTTTGTAAAATACATCATCACTGCATACTATGTAAAAAAAAGGCTTTACTTCCCTCTAGATCATAAATGTTTCTAATAAATGTATCCTCAAGCTTGAATACCAATGTTCAGGCATCAATTGAATAGCAAAGGTTTTTCATTGGTTCCTGTTGTTCTATTCTGGCTTTTTTCAATTCACAAGTATTTCTTTTTCTCCCTTACAGTATCCTCCATCAAAGAAAAAAAAAAACAATCTAAGAAATCTTCACAGTCAAGTGAATCATTCCCATATTGGCTTCAAACAATTGTCACATACATTTCTTACGTGCCTACTTTGTGCAAAACACCGAGGTAACTTACTGAGAGAGATACAGAGTTGAGATATGGCACTGTCAAAACACAAAACTATTTTTAAGTAGGTTCCCTAATTTTTAATTGAAAAGATTTCAAAGAAGCCATATCTCCCTATGGCATAGGGGACGAAGTGGTTAGCAAGTCAGACCACTATTTACTAGTTGTGTGACCTTTTACAAGTCACTTTACTTCTCAGATCCTTGATTTCTCCATCTGTAAAGTGAAAGTGTTCATAGAATCTGAGCTTTAGAACTGGAAGCAATCTTAATGTCAGCTGATTTAACTACCTAATTTTGTAGATAAGTAATCCAATTCAGAAAGAATACAAAACTTGGTGATAGTCCTAGAACACACATCCTAGACAGGACTTGGCCCCAGGTATTCCTAACTGCCACTTCCATTGCTTCCTCTCTTACAAGCTGCATCTCCAGTGACATAGATGCCATGGTCCCAAAGGTTTTTTCCCCGTTGACAACTCTACTGTGCAATGACTTCACTCATCATTTCCTACTTGGTTGCACTATTTTGCAACTTCACCATCCCTCAGTAAACTGATCATTAGGAAAACGTCCTTATCCTGTAAGATCCAATCAGCCTTGGTAGACATCCCTCATCACTATCCCTCTGATTGTAAATGAGGGCTATGAACTCCAACAGCTCCACTTAAGAAGGCTTGGCATAGATATTTCTTTTTTCATCTGACTGCTCTACTTTGGGACTTCATTTTCTCCACCATTCTCCTGCATGCCCTCACCTAACACCCCCCCCCCACACACACACACATATTCATGCTTTTTTAACTTCCTTTTGTATGTGTTGTTTTTACACATTAGACTGTAAGCTCTTTGAGGGCAGGGACTCTTTCCTTTTTCATATGTGTATTCCCCATGACAGTGCAGTGCCAGAAACAGAGTAGGTATTGAATAAATATTTATTGTCTGTTGACTGTTAGGTACTTAAAGGAATGATATCTAAAGTCTGTGGTTCCTTCATGGTTTTTTTGTCCATTTTCTGGAAATTATCAAAGAACATTTTTGAAATTTAATTTACATGGAGGAAAATATGGAACCTGGGGATCCCCACCTGCAAACTAATCTGCTTACTAAAATCATCAAAAACTCAAGTGCTGCAACTGACAGGCCTGGAGACCTGACTTCCTTTCTGAGGTTGTTTTCAGAAAACTCATGTTGTGGTATTGGCTGACTCACACCATTTGCCAATACCCAAATGAGTAACATCTGAGTTTCCATCAGAGTCCTAAATAAGGTTTACTAACCAAGGCTGAACTTACCTGCCAACTGTAGTGAGGAGCCAGGAAAGCAGCTGCTTGGTTCCAGAAAATAGTGTTTGTATATCTGTTTCAAATTCTCTAACCATGTAGGAATTGGTTGACATCTGAAAATCTAGGATGAAGTCCCTACCTTTGTGTTATTCTTGTAGCCTACCATTTTAATTATACTTTCATGAATAGGTAATCTCTTTGGCAAACTTATTCTTTTAGCCAGTACAAATTATGAGCAAATTCTGCATTTTTTTCCTGAGTGATCCTCACTCATGTCTTACTCTAAATCCTGGGTAGAGAAGAAAGAATGCTACATTTGGAGTCAGAAGACCTCAAATCCATCACCAGCTAGCCTGCTTAAAACCTCTCTGACCTTGGGGAAGTCACTTACTCTTTATGGGCCTCTTTCCACTCATGTAAAATGAGGTTAAAGGACTAGCTGATCTCTAAGGTAGTTTTAGCTATAGGTCTATAATCTTAAAAACTTCAACACTATTATTTTACTGAAGTAGAGTTCTTATCACTTCACTTTCCTACTCAATAAACTTCATATAATCCCTATGACCTTTAGGACCAAATAAAAATTGCCTTGGCATTTCTAACTCTTCACAGTTTTATTTCACCATGCCTCTCTGCCTCCTCACTGCCCTAGATAGATATAGATATGGATATGCATAGATATAGACATATGCATATACATATAGATAGATACACATGCATATATGCTACAGGTATGCTACTATCTTTCTTTTAACAAGTTATTATTTTTCCACTATTTTTGGATTTGGGGACATTGGTATTTTAATATTCAGGAAGGTAGCCTAACTTAGAAACTACTTCTGTCCAACAAAGACCCTGTGTGTGTGTGTGTGTGTGTGTGCTTGTACACACGCTAGCAGTTTCCAATGGCTCAAATGAAATTTCATATTATCATTTCTACTACAGGTGACAGTAGGATTTTTATGTTTAAGACAAGCTTGTCACTGATTGTCCCATAGTTTTTGTCATGGAAGAATTATGCTGTTTCACTCATCTGTCTGAGTCTTGTGAGATAATTTCTGAGTTCTACGTCAAGGCAGCAGCACAAGATGACAGGCGGGATTTGTCACTCTTTTAATTCATACGATACTTTAAAAAGCAAGATGCACAATTTGATCTGGAAGCTTTTTCTGATTCCAGTTTTTTTGTCTTTACCTCAATTTAAGTTGCCAATATTCTCTCTTATCTGCAAATATGGATGTTCTTTGCCAATCTTGAAGAAATATTATTAGAAATCAAAAGCCATAAGTATCCTTGGACTGACAGATCTCACCCTATTCATTTTTTGAAATCAGCTCTCAGCACTGTAATCAGTCCTCCAAATAACTAGACTTTAGGGGACACTTACTAAGTTATGTGCATTCCTGAGATAGGAAGTCCTTGTACTTATGTTTCAATGTCAACCCCCTTGACACTTAGTATAGGTTAGGGAAAGAGTTCCTTTTGAATTATTTAAGCTTCAGTTTTTCATTTGTAAAATAATGACCATGCAGTGGTTCCTCAGCCGGGAAAGCCAATGGTGATGGTGTTTTGTGGCTTGCCCAATGTCCCATGGGTAGCCAAAATTAGAACAATGTTGTGATTGTAACCCAGCTCCTTTGACTACAGATTCAGAACTCCTTCTACTGTCCTAAAGCTCTCAAGTGAAATACCATGTGAGATGTGATTTGCTAAACTGAAAGACTATGTAAACAGCAATTATTACTGTCCAAGTTTCTGAATGGACTGTGGCCTCCTTAGAAGCTGTGATCTCCACCTCCAAGGAAGATATTTTCTCATTCATACCATCTACTCCTTAGCCAATTTTGTCCTTTCCTTTTCCAATACCAAATGATCCTCCTGGAATTTGAATTCCATTCCCCAGGTACTTTATTATTATAGGAATATCAGTGTTTTGGACAACCACCCAGGCCATTACAGCCATCAAGAAAGGAACAATACCCAAGCTGAATGGGCCCACCTGAACGCAAAACCTGCCTCAAAACAACATGCAAACCACCTGCAATGGATGATTAAGTTACCTCTAGGAAATGAAGTCCCTCCCTCAATCCCACCCTACACTAGTGACAGACCATCAATTATATTTTCAACTCACCCACAACTTTCATCATCCACGGAACCAACAACTGGGGAGAAAGGATACAAGATCCCTGCTCCTGTCTATACCAGAGGTGTATATGAAACATGGTGTCAACATGGGCCACTGGCTACATACAGCCGGTAACACTTCTACATGCAGCCAAAATGGATTAAAATGCAAGTGGAGAATATTCATCAAAGGAAATCAAAATACACCAAAACATAGATAATATTACATTTTATATCGAATTCAATATGTAGGCCACAGGGGTTCTTTTTCATCTTTTTGGAAGTGAGAAGGTAAAGCAATTGGGGTTAAGTGACTTGCGCAAGGTAGTAAGTATTAAGTGTTTGAAGTCAGATTTGAACTCAAGTTCTCCTGACTCCAGGAGAAGTGCTCTATTCACTGCACTACCTAACTTCCCCACCGCAGGGATTCTTATGTATTATTTATTGGACCTGGTATTTATTTAAGTATAACACCACTGATCTATGTTAACTGCCATGTGTAACAGGTAAGCCTGAGAGCCTCAGGAAAAGTGTTGTCCCTGTCTTCATAGCATTGTCTCAGTTCATAGCCTGCCCTGAAAACAGAAAAGCAACCTTGATTGAAACTGAAACCTGGAAACCACTTGTGGAAGTACTGTAAGCCCAGCCTTTTCTGCCTCCATGGCTACTGAAGATCAAGGCAAGAATGTTCTCACCACAGGGACTGACACTGTCAGAGTGTTCAGTAACAGGAAATGATATGATTTTATCAGTAGAAAAACCTGTTTTCAAGAATCTGTTACCATCATCTTGGCAGCTGCACCCTAAGGACTATGGGACTTACTCTTTTGACGCACAGTTGAAACTTTCTAAATATGTTGCCTCACCCTATTAGAATGATATCTTCTTAAAATCTTTCTTTTCTCTATAAATATCCTGAGGCTGCCATAGGTTGTGTGTGCGTTTGTGTGTGTGTGACTAATCAGCATTTAATAATTTAAAAATCTACATATCTTCATTTATTCATTTACCAGGATATAGGCAGCATGGTCCAAAGAGATGATGATATTTGTGAATATTTTTACAAATTGTGAATATGCAAATGCAATTCCAAATATACGAATGCATATGTGTGTGTGTATTTGTGTACACAAACACATTTATTAGGCTTTTTACTATGCGTTATGCACTGTGCTGAGTACTGGGGATACAAAAAGTGGCAAAAGACTGTTCCTACAACTCAAGAAGCTCTAAGTCTAAACAAAGCATGGACCACAGTTACACCTCAGCGTTACTACAGATCTTTAGAAGGATAAAGTGCATATTTAGGGTCACCACTGGGAAAACTATTTCAGATCAAACCAAATCAAATCAAAGGCCTATGGTTGGTATATACAGTCCTTATCAGCCTATCATTTGAGGTTTATTCTGCATCTTTGACCGTCATGCATTCTCCCTAACCTTTCCCAACCCAACATGGCTGTCTTACTATTAATTTCTCCTGTTACATAGTGTTCCAACTCTGTCCGAATGCTTAGAGCGACTGTCTGGTATACAGCAGTTGCTTAATAAGTGTTTAAAAATGGACTGGTCTCTGCCTTTTCCCAGGCTTCTCCCCAAGCATAGAACATGTTGCCTTATGGCCTTAGAATTCTGAGTTCTCATCAAATCTAAGCATTTGCTATCTTCTACTTGAGACTTTTCTTGGCCCCTCATCTGGAAGAGCCCCCCTTGAAATGAATTGGCTTTACTTATGTACATATGTGGAGTTTCCCCAATGGAAACTTAATTAGATTCACTGAAAAAAACCTTTGACCCCACCTGATATCCTTGACTTCCTTTAAGTTCCAACTAAAACCCTGTGTTTCACTGGAAACCTTTAGCAACTATTGTTAACTGTAGAACTTCCACTCTATCAATTTATTCCTATTTCTTCTGAATATAGCTTATGTGTACGTATTTGCTTGTCATCTCCCCAACCAGATTTTAGGCTCCTTGAGATAGGGACTGTCTTTTGTCTCTTTTTACATCCCTAGCATTTAACACAGTGCCTGGTACCTGATAGGAACTGCATAAATGTTTATTGATTAATAGAATGTAAGATTCTTGAGTGCAGTACTGTTTCCTTTTCTTGTCTTTGTATCTCCAGGGTTTAGAATAAGGTCTAAAGAACTTCATAAATGGGGTTAGATTATTTTACATGTAGGATTATCCTATGGCATTCTACCATCCCCAGTTTTCTTCAGAATGTTCACATTCATTGAGTATATTTAAATATGGGTGTATAGTACATGTGTGGTTATACAAATGCATCTATATGTGGATGTGAGTACACAAACACATTTATTAGGCTCTTTGCTATGTGTTAGGCACTGTGTTAAGTACTGGGGATACAAATAGTGGCAAAAGATATTTTCGACCATCAAGAAGCTCACAGTCTAATGAGGGAACAAAGACATACATGCACATGTGTGTGTGTATTTTTCCTGTGACATTGAAAGTCATTGATAGAGAAATGATAGAGATACAGATAGATGATAGAATAAGTAGCCTTCAAAAGATGAAATCACTTAAATTTTATTGTCTTGGTCCTTGAGGACAAATATTTGTACTGAACAAAGTTAATTTGAATAAAGAATAAAAACATTGTCTTCTTTTAACTCTCTCTGTGGAGCATGCGTGCATGCGTGTGTGTGTGTGTGTGTGTGTGTGTGTGCATATAGTGGACATTCAGGTGCCACAGTGGATAGAGTGCTAAGTTGAAGTCAGGAAGACTCATCTTCCTCAACTCAAAAATGCCTTGCAAATTTACTAGCTGTGTAATCCTGGGAAAGTCACTTAACTTCCTTTGTTTTCTTCGGTTTCCTAAACTGTAAAATAAGGTGAAGAAAATGGTAAACCTCTCCAGTATCTTTGCCAAGAAAACCCCAAAGGGGGTCACAGAGACAGACAAGACTGAAATTAATGAACAAAAAGTATATATGCATGTGTGTATGCATTTATTTTTGTGTATATATGTATATGTTTATATATATGTATATGTATGATTCTGGATGCTCTTTCCATTAGAGTTTTCTTCAATACTAAATCGATGGGTCACTTCCTAAAGGAAGGCCTTCTTGATTCCTTTAATTCTTAGAACTCATTCCCTTGTCTTCAGATGAACACCTTATCCATATGATGCATGGTTTGGGCTAGAAAACCTCAAAGGCCCTGTCTAGACATTAATCTCTGATGTTTTGCTCATGGACAGTCTTACCTATTTCATATTATCTTCCTTCTCAATACTCTCTCCCCCCAAATGAAAGCATAAGCTTCTTGAGTATAGCAACTAGTTTTGTTTGCTGATTTTAATTTTGTTTCTCTATCCCCACTGGTAATCTGAGTACTGGGTACAAAGCGGGCTCTTAATAAATGCTTGTTGGGTTGTTTGATGGAGGAAAAGAGAGTGTTAAAAAATCTATTGTATCATCATGGGGAAAAAACACGTTTTCCCCTTTCAAGTAAAGAGACTGATTCATAAAACTTTAAAATCTGTGGTACCCTCTAAGGAAAGGTTAGATTTTCTCTTCTAAATACTGAAAACCTAAGCACTTTCAAATATGATAAAATCCATAATATAGAAGCAAATAAATTATACCTTTAAGCTATTCTTTTGTAAGAAGGGCAAGCTTATACCCTCAAGTTTTGTTGCCTTTGCTCTATCAAAAAGCCCTGGAATAACCTCAATTCTGTTACTGAAATTTCAATTATTTAATGGACAGGAAAGATTCCATAACATTTTCCTTGTTAAATAAATTGAACATAACTTTTCTGACATATTCCCTGATGAAATGATGAATGGAAAGCATACTGAATCAAGCATAACCTACAGGTCAAAATGATGAAAGAAAAGCTTGATTGGTGAACCCCTTAAAATGCAGTGAGGAATTAGCTGAATTTCATCAAATGCAAACATTTGCAGCAAAGAGAGACTCCAATTCACACTGCTCAATACATATAATGATCTCCATGCAGGCAAAATTACTTACACTTAAGTAATGATGCTATTTTACAAATATCCTGAGATATTGGTTTGACACTGGAACAAAATTCATAAAACAAATTCCTAGCCTGGAAATGTTCTGTTAAATATATTCTAATTATTTTTTGGTTAAATAAAAAAGAAATACTTAGAGTTTCCAAGCCTAAGTCTCTCTTCAAAAGTAGTATTGAGTTTCTAACGTCTCTCAAATTAATTCTAAGCACTTTAACTTAGCTGATTCACTCCATCCTAGAGAAGAGAATTTAAGCTCCTTGAGGACAGGAATGGTTTCATATTTATTTTAATATTACCAGAATCTCATATCTAACTGACAGCAGATGCTTAAATGATTTTTGAATGACTTAATTTTCCTGGATATCATTGATTTTTCAAACTATAATTCTGATTAGTATACATAGGGAACTGGTAGTATGTACTTTTTCCAGTACATTGAGGAGTTCTTCATTAACTGACTACAGTGTAATGCATCGATTACCCTAATTTATAACACAGGTGCATTTCATGATTTCACATGAATAATTGACAACATATTGCTTGCCTCCTCAATCGGTGAGGGTGGGGCAAGAAGGAGGGAAAGAAGTTGAAACTCAAAACTTAAAAAAAATTATGTTAAAATAAATTAATTTATAACAGGTTTCTAATCTAAAAGACTTCATAAATTTAAAAAATCTGGTTTGCTTGGTATATTTTTGTGCCATCTCTATCTGGAAAATATTATTTAAATTAATTAAAAGGGATTAAATTGTATTATGCCTGATACAGGCTATTTTGCATTGTGACTAGACAGTTGGGTTTTGGAGGCAGGAAGCCTTGGGCTTAAACGATTTTTTTTTAAACACTTTTTTTTTTCCCCTGGGGAACTATGGAACACCAGATTTGATGGAGATAATTTTACAGTTTTACATTTGGCTATTAATAAAGTCTTCCAGTTCATTCCCTCATTTAATCAATGCCATCAACCAAAAATGATTTAACAAGTGATAGGTACTGTGCAAAGCATAAGGGATGCAAAGAAATGGAAAAAAAACACATGATATCTGACCTCTAGAAGATCATATTTTGGGGCGGTTAGGTGGTGCACTGAATAGAGCACTGGCCCTGGAGTCAGGAGGACCTGAGTTCAAATCTGGCCTCAGACACTTAACACTTACTAGCCGTGTGACCCTGGGTAAGTCACTTAACCCCAATTGCCCTGCCTTCCCCCCTCCAAAAGGCAAAAAAAAATCATGTTTTAATGAGGAAGTCAATATGCAATAACTAAGTACATACATGATGTGTACACAGTAAATGTGACGACATACTGTCTTACATTCAGAAAGACATTTTTAAGTTGATAATCATTGATGTTTAAAACAGTTAGAAATCATCTGAGGCCCTGGATTTGTGGTCTAGGGACCTAAATTTTGATGCTATTTCTGATACTTTGTGACCTTGGGTAAGTCACTTAACCTTTGTGGACCTCAGTTGATCATCTGTAAAATGGGGTAGTTGGACTCATGGATTGGTAAGGGCTGTATCATTATAGATTCATGTCCCCATGATCCCCTATTTAGACTAATCTTTTATACTCCATAGTCAAAGGAAAGGAGAAGCAAATGAAGAAGGAGAAATGGTAAAAAGAAAACAACAACAAAATGATTGAACAGTCAAGATCCACCAGTGCCTCTGTGAAAATTACCTGGAAAATACTGTTTGGACAAACTAAATAGGTCAACTTAATGGACTCAGCCACTCCAGCAGTCTGACCTTTCCACTTTATACTCTCAGAATAAAAAGCAGGACTCGGATCATGAATGTCTTCAAATAACCTCACTTCCTGCTTATACTTTTACACATTTTAAAAATAAAAATGCCCATTGGTCCAAAGTTGCTTTCTACCTTGGATCATTGTGTTGGGAGGAAAAAAATAAATTTAAAATAAAATTAAGAAACACTCTATGTTGGGAAATTGAAAAATAAAATAAAATAAAAAGTGAAATAATTAGAACTGCCTTTGGCAATAGGTGTTTGAGAAAAATGCAATTCCATTTTGTGGTATCATATCGTGTCCATTACAACAAACACGTAAATAATCAAAATAGATCTCTATTCAACATAGGCATAATTCTGAGTAGAATGCTGACATTTAAAGGTATAAGCAAGAGAAAATAACCTAGAAAACAGAACACTGAAATTCTTAATTGTACTGGAAATATAAGTGAACAGGTACCACTCTGACGATGGGAAGGTTATGGGAACAGCAATAAAAGTGGAGAAAATAAAACCAAATTTAAGATTGTAAACCTGTAGCTTATGACCTCAAGCAATGTCACTTTCTAAAATGTAATTAAAAATAATTCTATAGTTACTTTACCATTTGCATTACTGCATATCTAGCAAATTATAAGGCAGTATTTTGAAATTCAAAAAGAATATTTTCTACATTTAAGCACTTTTGTGAAGAGATCTTTTCCTTAACAAGCTGTTTTGAAAAAACAAAATTAACACTAGAATTTGTTATTGACCTAATTGCATTGATTGACCTAATTAATTGACCTAATAATGTTATTGACCTAATTGACCTAAAGCATCTTTTAACAAAATAATAGTGATAGCAATTAGAATAAAAAAAGTATATATATATATATATATGTAGGTGTGTGTACACACATATATACATATACATACACATTTAGACATATATACACACATACACATGCACACATAGACACAATACATACATATACATACATACACACATACACGTGTGTGTTTTCATCATGGCCAATTTCTTTTAAAAAGTGTATTCTATTTTAAAACAGATACCGTTTGATTTTACTATTTCTATAGCCAGCACCAAGCATAGCATTGACATTAATATATGTTTAAGAAATGCTTGTTACATCAATAAATAGATCAATGGACATTTTATTGAGTGTCTACTATATTCTAGTCACTCGTGATACAGAGATAAAAATTAGGTGCCTCCTGCCTTCAAAACGTTTCCATTCTATTATATTAAATGTATTAATTTTCAAAGAAGGCTGCTTGGTAGTCAGAACAGGATACCAAATTAGATTTTCAAATACAAGATTACCTGCCTCTGTCTAGCTTGGTTGTCTTCAGTGATGTTCTGATTGAGATAAAGTACAATCTTATGGTTGATGGGGTGGGAACAAAAGGACCGGGCACGAACTACTTAGTACATTATTTTCAAAAGCATGGAATTAAAAGTGGTTATTTCAGTGAAGCAGAGAAATCCTACCACCTGCCAATCGCACTCAATGATGCGTGAAAAGTATTGCCCTGAAAGGAATGACTGAAAAGTCCAATTACACAGTATAAAATGTCTCTATTGTTTGAGACCACCAATTCAAACTACTAGAGAAGAGCTCTGGATGTAGCCTTTCAAAAATGGATTAACTCAATTACAGAGAAAACGTTCATCCAATCTACCTTCTGAGAAGACTCTAATCCCCAAGGAAATTGACAGTATCCCAAGTGTCTCAAGGCCTCACCTCTGTCACTTGGAAATATTTCAAAACTCAGTTCAGGTGCTGCCTCCTACATGAAGCCAATTAATGGGGTCTTTTTCAACTCCCCCAGATTGTATTTTGCATAGTATACTTTCCCAGCATTACCTTATATTTTCTAAAAGTTTCTTCCATGTAGCTGCTTATTTGCATATTTCTCCCTCCTAGAATATATGTTCTTTGAGGGCAGGGGTTATTTAACATTTTTCCCTTTGTACTCCACTGACAAGCACATTGCTGGATATGCTGTAAAACTGTAATATATTTTTAAATGACTGGATGAATAAATCTGCATTATGTATTGTTAAATCTCACTCAATACTTAGCCCAGTGCTATGCCCATGGTAGGAACTTAACATGTGTTTACTTGAAAAAGAAAAATATCTTTAAATTGTATAAATGAGTATGCTTTAGCATTCACTTTTAAATCATTTAATATTTGCATCTAAAGCAGGTATTCTTAATCTGGGATGCATAAAACTGTGTTTGTTGATCTATTATTTATTTTAAAATTGTGAAAAAAAATCAACATGATTGGTTTTCCTTTTAATTCTAAGTATTTTATATTATGGAAAAATATTATTCTGAGAAGGAATCCATAGGCTTTATCAGATTGCCAAAGGGCTCTAGTGACATATATACATACATACATACATACATACATACATACATACATACATACACACATACACAAGGTTACGAAACCCCATTATAGGAGCAATCCGTGCTTTCATATATTGCTAGTACTTAAATAAAATGCTTCAGAAAAAAAAGGGATGTACGAAATTAGCACCAAGCTCTGCGTCCAACTAGATGAATTGTGCCTGCATAAGAAGCCCTTCTGGAATATTACTGAAATGGAATCATCAAACTGTTACCTGAACACCTTACGTGAGGTGTTCTATTTTTGAATAACACTGATTATTAGGAAGCTATTATGGTTATTGGATAGTTTGTTTCTCCAACCATAGCTCCAAGTTCTACCCCCAGGAGCCAAGCAGAGCTAATGAAATCTCTTTACCACATAATAGACCTTCCAAAACCTGAAGACACACGCGATGTTTCCTGTAAGTCTTCTTTTCTCCGGGTTAGATATCATTAATTCCTGAAAGCTAGTTTCATGTGCAAAATTTTAGGCTCTGCACCATCCTGATTGGAAACTTGGGCAATCAACACCTTTCCCGAAGTACAAAATTTAGAATGTGCACAATAAAAGCAACAGTAAGGATATAGCTGACTCCATACAGCACTTAAATGTTGACCACATTTTACACGCATTATCTTATTGGATTCTCAAGACAGGTCTATGTCATAGGTACTAAAGGTACCTACAATCAATGGGAAAATAGATGGCAGATGAAGAAAAAGAGGCACGGAGAGGTTAAGTGATGAGAACTAGACAGAACTAGTAGCGTCACTGTTGGGATTTCGTCTTTCTGACTGTAAATCTAAAACTCCACAAGCTCTATTTCACCTTTTACAAACCATGCTGTCTACACAAGAGCTATTGTTCAGTCTCCTTGTTTCATCTACGGAATCTCAGATTTTCACCCTGGAACCACCTTGGATTCTATAGGTGAAATTTCACCTGTCTGGAACAAGACTTCCCCCTTATGCACAGCCACCATTCAGAATCCATGACTTTTCAGTTCCCTTTTGTGCTGTTTCTTCTCCCATTAAAATGGAAGAACCTTGAGGTTAAGGAATATGTTGCTTGCTTGTCTTTGTCATGCACTTAGCACAGTCTCTTGCCACATATTATTTATGCTATTTATCTTTATTCATCTATCTATCTATCTATCTATCTATCTATCTATCTATCTATCTATCTATCTATCTATCTATCTATCTATCTATCT
>NW_027186352.1:29517441-29581219 GCF_028583685.1 Petaurus breviceps papuanus
TCTATCTATCTATCTATCTATCTATCTATCTATCTATCTATCTATCTCCCTCCCTCCTTCCCTATCGACTTTATGAACCTGCCTATTATTCACTACAATGTGGAATAGTGAGCTAAATACAATTGACCAGATGTGATCTGATAGGGATAGACTACTTCTAGGCTATTTCCTTTTTATATATCCATAATCTCTCTCTCAATGAAGCCTAAACTTACTGTGTGCAAGTATATGTGTGTATATGTATGTGAATATATATGTGTGTGTATGTATACACATATATGTATACATATACCTATATAAAGTATATGTATATATCGGCTATATCACAGTCTTGACTCATACGATGTCCAGACCACTAATTCCCTCATCTTGATCTCCCACTGACAAAATGTCTCTCCAAGCATTTATCCATCTTGCACTTTGGAAAGCTAGTGAAAGGTTTTTGAAACTAAGTGAAAGGCTGTTCATTTTTCATAGATACAGCTGTATCTATGTTAGTTGTTCTAATCTATATTAGGTTTTCATTTTATATTTCAGTTTATATAAAATTAAAATTTGATAGGCACCCCATATATATGTTATCTGAGTCATTGATAAAAATGTTATGCAGCATGAGACCATAGAGGTCCCTATCATACTTCCCTAGGTAACTTCTTCCAAGTTTGCATGAAATGATTAATGTATTCTTTCTTTAGGCAAAGTAATTCAAGTATTCTCAAACCATATTGTACCATGATCCATTGATTCTTTCCCAAAAGAACAGTACAAAAGGTTTTGTCAAGGGATTTGCTGTAGACTAGTTATATAATTTCCCTGATCTACGATGGTAGAAATTCTATCAAAAAAGTAAAATAAAAAATTGGCAGAAAAGACTGAATTGATCTCTTTTTTATGAAATCTGTCTAGATTGCTGTGATCAGACTGCCTTTTCTATAAAGTCATGAGCCATCACATTAATAATACATTCTGGAATTTTGAGAGGAATAAAAAGTCAGGCTCCTTTGCCAATATTCATATTCCATTTTATTGACTCAACTTTTTCTTTTTAAGTGAAGACATCAGTCTCAGAGACAGCTCGGTGGAACAGTGGACAGAATGCTGAACTTGATGTCAGGAAGACCTGAATTCAAATCCTGCCTTGACAATGTCTTAATGTTGACTTTGTACAAGTCACTTCACTTTGTTCAGCTTGTTTTCTCATTTGTAAAACCGGGGTAATAATACCATCTATCTCAGAGAATTTCTTTGAGGATCAAATAAGATAACATATGTACTTTGTACACCTTGGAAAACTATAAAATTGTTATTATTATTTTTCCAATGTCATACTAATATCCCTAGTCTCTATGATCCATCCTTTAAATTTCACCGATAGGGACTGGCATATACATTGTTGTTAATGTTGTTATTCCTTAGCATATATCTGGTGACTTGATTTAATCAATGGCAGCTGACTATTCTCTTACTACCCCTCTCTGTATCCTTCTGCTCAAGCTCCTTCTGGGGTTCTTCTTTTTTTTTTTTTTTGTTACTTTGACTTCCCCATCCTCCCCAGTGCTTTTTGTCAAATTATTTTCCTTCGTCAAACTCAGGCTTTTCTTTAGCCCCTGAACTTCTTTAGCTCAAGCTTTCCTCATATAGTTTCTTTTCAAGTCTTCCCAAATTCATGCTCTTCACAAATTTTTAAACTTGTTAAATATCCTTCACAGCTGCTTCCATTTCTTCTCATCTTTCATCAGCTCATCTTTTTATTTCTTCACCCACACATACTTCTCCCATTAAGGCATGAATTAAAATCTATCGTGATGTTTTTACTCACTTCATTAGAATGAAAGTAGACAAAATTTACCTACACCAACCTGACAATCCATAGGAACTCTCAAGAAGAAAATAATACTCCCCATACCCTCTTTGGGCTCCATGCCAAGAATGGTCTCTAGATAATTTATCAGACACAGCACAGCATATAACAGTTAAACTGGGAGTCAGTGAAACCTGGGCTCAAATCTGACTTTAAATACACACTAGATAAGTAACCCTGACCAATTCACTTAACATCTCTATGTCTCAGTTTCCACAGCTGTAAGATGGGGGGTGGCTAGTCTCTTCAGTTCTAAATCTATGATCTCCAATATTTTCAGAGGATGAAGAGGTAGAGAATTTCCATAAAGACTTATATAAAAGCCATATATTTATGTCTTTATATATATATTTATAAAAGACATGTATGTATTTATAATATTTATATATTATAAAAGACAAATTGTATTAACAAAGACTATCACACTCTAAGTATTTAATACAAAGATGTGAATATGCAAGAAATTTTTTTTGTGGCCTTTTGGAGAGCAATTGGGGTTAAGTAACTTGCCCAAGGTTACAAGGCTAGTTTTGTGTATGTGTGCGTGTGTGTGCGTGTGTGTATGTGTGCGTGCTTGTGTGTGTGTGTGTGTGTTAAGTGTCTGAGGCCGGAACCGAACTCAGGTCCTCCCGACTCCGGGGCCAGCGCTTTACTCACTGTGCCACCTAGCCGCCCCAAGAAAGTTTTTAAAGTATTGGAAAATATGAATCAGCAATATGGTATGAAAGAGGCCTGACTAATAGATGATGAAGAAGCCTAATATATAGACACATTTTTTTTCTTTATGTAAAGAATCAGAAAGCAGAGTATATCTTGAACATTGGATAACATAAAAAGGATATTGGTTATATTTTAATATATAGGACATAAATTGTTAATGATACCAGAGCCATTTTTTAATCAGAAATCTGTGAATTATCAGAACATACACTTGTTAATTCAAAGTTAAATACTTATCTAAGTTAGAAGGAAAAATGCGGGAAAGATGCGGCATAGGATTAAAAAACTTCAACATGGCCTCCTGAAGCAAGTTTTGTTGTTTAATCATCTTAGTCATGTCCAAATTTTTGCAACCCCATGTGGGGTTTTCGTGGCAAAAATACTGGAGTGGTTTGTCACTTCCTTCTCTGGTTCATTTTACAGATGAGGAATTGAGGCAAATAAGGTCGAGTGATTTGTCTAAACTCTCACAGCTAGTAAGTGTCTGAGGTCAGATTTAAGCTCAGGAAGAGAAGTATTCCTAACTTCAGGCCTGGCACGCTAACCACTGTGCCACCTAGCTGCCCCATTGAAGCAAGTTACTGATGCTGAAAACTTGTATATAGACTGGAATTTATCTACATAATTAAAGTAATTTGCTCTAGAAGTCGAACAAACATGACTTAATTGTTCAATAGAAATAGACACTTGATTCACATGTACATCATAGGAATATGATGACCAAGGGCAAAATAATTTCATTAAAAAATCACTTATACAATCTGGTAGAGAGAGGTGATGAGAGATAATGAATGATGTCTCATCATAAAACTGAATGAAGAAAATGAATGCAAAAAAATAACTAAAAAGCTCTGTGAGGACTCTGGCCATGCAAAGTCATTCAGAGAGAATGAAATGATGAAACTAGGAGGTAAGGAATAATAATGAGTAAAGATGCAATAGTTCCACAAGCTATTTTTTTTTCAAATAACAAACTTGTTCACCCTCATTCTAGTAACCTAACCCTGGAAGTCCCACATGTGTTTATAGAAGAGTTGGAAATGACATGAAGGTAAATAATGATTTAAAAAAAACAGCTGGATCAGAATCAATGGAGAGAAATTCTACAAAGACCCTCCAAACTAAAACTGCATAGGCTATAAGACCCTATGTCTTCAATACCAAATGTGAATAGAAAAGAATAATGAGAAGAATGTTGGAAAATATGAAACTGAAACTATGAAAGTAGTTCATACATACACTAAGTAGAACTGTGCTGGTGGCAACACAATTATGAGGGCATTGATTTACGATTTGATGGTTATATGAAAGAGAAGATCATAACAAAATCATGGAGAGAAAAAAATAATTACCCTCACTGATACCATAAAATATACCTGAGATGAAATTAAAAAAAAATGAATACAAGTACTAACTGATAAGCCTACTTTCCATTCAATATCAAATTTTCTGAGATTGATTTGAACATTCATCAAAGGCACCTTAATGAAGGTATTGGCAGGGAATGGCTATGACAATAAACCATGTATTCACTTACATGTAATTTAAAGAAAGTTACAGAGAATAAAAGATTACATTTTGCTACTGGCTTTGGATTACTGAAAAGTATTTTTTTAATCTGATAACACTCTCTTCCAACAGGGATTCTCACATGTGTACACCAAACTGTACATGCTTCTTTGAAAGATGTAACAACAGTGATAACTTCACTCTTTAACCCTTTGATGATTAATTTCAAGTAAAACATAAAACATGGGTATGAGTGCTCACCAGTGTTAGACTCAGCTATGAGACCAAGAGGAAGAGGAATTTACTGTAGACAGTAGATGTTCCAGATGCTTTTGACCTATTGTGGAGTGCTGGTTTCACCAAGTCTAGTAACATTATATAAGCTGCCAGATGACATGCACCAATACTTGATAGAAAGAAAAAAAAAAAACACCGTGACAACCCATTGGATGAGTAAATCCATTACCCAGATTATAACACGAAATTAAGTGAATAACCTATAGTTATATAAATATATCATTAATATATCTTTTCTTGGATAGATTCTGTATAGGGTTAGGGAATGAGCCCAGATTAATATAAGGATGACAGGACTTGACTGGATTTCCTGTGAAAATTTGATGAGCTCCTTTACTAAGCCATTTTTTCTCCATGAAATGAAAACCCATCTTTTTTAATGACAATACTCTGCCAGTGATGTTGTAGGACTTTCAGTCATTGAAATCCTTATTCTCTGAATAACTAAAGCTACCTATTACTCACAAACTAATGGAACAAAATATTGCAGGAGTTACATACATATGATACATAACAAATATGGAATTATAAATAAGAATCAGATTAAAGCACCTCATCCAAGAAATGTACGTTTCAGTGAGAAGATTAACTGTTTATGTGAGTAAACCAAGGAATTGTGGGTGGACAGCCATGGCTTTTTCCATAGACTGGGACATCTTCCTACTGCATATTAAAATCAGTTAAGCAACACATCTCATCCCAAATATATTTCTTGGAATCTCTATGGTGAGTATATAAGAAGACACAGACAACAGTTAGAAAACTAGAGATCAAAAGCTGAAAGGGACTTAGAAAGTCACCTGATTTGCCTCACCCTCACGAGGATGGGAAACCGAGGTCCAAGACTATGAAGTAACTTGCCCAAAGTCCCAGTGCTAGTTGTTGTTGTTGTGTTAGGCCTTCGTTTTTGGAGAGCACCATGGAATCAGGGAGAGGATGACAGGACTTGCAGTTGACTTTGATGTGAGCGAGGCAGGGCTGTGCAAGGTCACCAGCCTCACTTTCTCCTCCAGAGTCATCTGGATCCAGTGCCCTCACATTCAGCAGGATGACTGGAGATTACTCAGGATGAAAGGGGAGAACATGGCCCTTTTAAGGCTCCTTCCTTCGCTCCTTCCTTCCTTCCTTCCTTCCTTCCTTCCTTCCTTCCTTCCTTCCTTCCTTCCTCCCTTCCTCCCTTCCTTCCTTTCTCTTTCTTCCTTCCTTCCTTTCTTCCTACCTTCCTTTCTTTCTTCCTTCCTCCCTTCCTTCCTCCATCCCTCTGTCCCTCCTTCACTTCCTTCCTTCCACAAAACCTTCAAGCCAGTTAACTCAGTAGTCAGAGGTCCCATTCCAGCTCTACTTAATGCCTGTATTTTGGGCTCTTCTGGATGACAATGAATGTCAATTGTAACTGTTTCCCTTTGGAACAGCATGCTTCAGGGTCTCCCCTTCCCACCTAGATTTTTTTTCTTCTAATTAAAGGGGCAATCACTGTACTCGCTTTTTAAAGAGTCAGATTCACTGAATGGGTGTTACCTCACTCTCAGTGAGTACCTGCAAAGTTCGGAGCCACAAAGCAAGTAAGTACTAGGGAAAGAATTTGAACTCAGGTCCTCTTATACCAGAACCAGCATTCAACATGCATAGAATGCAATCTACGTAATTGCCAGGATCAGCTATGTCAGTGCTATTAAAGAAACATCTAAGAATTAAATTCTGTCTAAACTAAGATACCAATCAGCTGTTTGGAAATATAGAATTGGGGGTAAGCAAAGAGTTGGAACTGGAAGTGTGAATAGCAATGGGAGATGACAGGAAGGTCACTTGATAACTGCTGGATGGTAATAATTTGACATTGTGTTTGTTTTTAGGATAAGGGAAAGATTTTCAGATTTGCAGATAGAGTGGAAAGAACTAGTAGAGGAAAGAACTGTGATAAAATCAGGACTATGATGGAAAAAAGGAATCTTTGAAGATGCAATGAAATTCTATCTAGAGAACAAGACTAGCATTCATTCTGGGGAAGAAGCTGGAGGGAAAGAACAGAGAGTGGTAAAGAATCAGAAACACTCAAGTACAAAAATGTGAATCAGAGGACATTGCTCTTGGCCTTAGTCTTATTGATAAATTTGGAGAAAAAATAATTTTCTGACTACACAGAATTGGATGTCAGATTGGGCGTGTGAATTAATAAAACATCAATGAAAAGTATTGGTAGTGAGAACTGGGAAGAGTACCAGAAGAGATAGCCAAATCAAGATAGTTATGTGACTTTCAACAATATCTTGCAGTCCATATTATAGGCTCTAGGTCCTAGAAACATATATTTATTCATTCAAATATCTTTTAAAAATACTATGCACAAGATTCTATTCTAAAAGCTAAAAAAGATATGAATGAAAAATGTCTTTGAGATTTCTGGGTCTTATGAGTGACAAGATGGAGGACTAGGAATTTTCTGAGATCCCCATGATGTCTTGAATTTCATAAAATAAAATCATATGCCAAAGATAAATCAATTTCACCTGTTTTCATGGTCTAGGACACTGAGAATACTAAAGAAGGTAAAATAAAAACCACTGAAATAATATTTTAATGAAATAAAATAAAATCCAATGACCCTGAACTCATTCAACACATTTCCCATGCTGTCTCAGCAAGCCTGTACTTGCAGAAGCAAAGACACATAGGCTTTAAACAAAACCCGACCCTATAATATACTCTCCCCTCCCTTTCCCCAATATGGGGGTGATTTCAACTACAGGCTATTGGACGGCTGATCTGCTATCAGCTGGGGTTACAACGAATAGCCAGTGCTTTCTCATACAGTTCCATAGTACTGCTAAGGTCTGAACTGCTATAACTTGTCCAGATAACATAGGGACAGAAGGAGAAAATAGGGGCTGTGCAGCATTCCATTAAGGTTGAAGAAAAGTACTCAGCATCCAGCAGGAGAGAGATCTGTCCACTCAAAAGTCACTTGGGACAGAAATCTTACCTGGTGAATTGTCCATTTCACAAAGAGGCTAAGACTTTATGATCTGGCCTCTAAGGGAACCACTCTCAGAGGAGATTTAGTCCAAAAATGAGTGGAAAATTGGAGTGAGGGGCAATATTGAAATTGCCAAAGATCTCAGGGAAAAGAAAGCTCAAAAATCTTTAACATAAGCAAATAGCTCAACAGGAAAATCAGTAACAACAGAAGGAAACAGACCTCCACATCTAATGTATTCAGGCATTTATATACAAATACAACCATGAACAAATAATAAGGAAAGGGAAATGATGCCAATCTTAATTAGGGAGAGGACCCTGTGGAATTAAAGGAGAACATGGAACCCCAGTGTGGTGTTCCAGAGTTGTTCAAAAAGAAATGAGAATTATGAAAGTTAAATATATGATTTACACACTTAAAGCAATGAGAAAAACAGAAAAACTTGAATCTACATTGGCAAGGAAACAAAAGAAAGAATAACAGAGTTGGAAAGCAAAAAAAAAAGAAAAGAAAAGAAAAAAAATACCAGAAGGAAAAGGTCAACTAGAAGAGAAGAAGCAAAAAACAGTAACATCAAAAGAAAAATGCTCAGTATGCAAACAAACCACACTAACATGAAGAAAGGGTATATATATATAGACAATCTAAAGAGCATTAGCATACCAAAAGAATGTAACAGGACCAAAACAAACTTAATACCGTAATGAAAAGATGTGACTTCTACTTTCTTTTTTTTTGGAGGGGGAAAGCCCAGGGCAATTGGGATTAAGTGACTTTCCCTGGGTCACATGGTCACATGGCTGGTAAGTGTCTGAAGCCAGATTTGAACTCAGGTCGTCGTGACTCCAGGGCCAGCACTCTTTTCACTGTGCCACCTAGCTGCCCTGACTTTTACTTTCAAGAACCTAATAATTTACTCTGGGAAATTAGAAGCATACAAATCAATAGAAAACCAAATTTCATGAAGCATAAAAAATGATAAATAAAAGAATGCTGGTGTAGTAAAAAAAAAAATGCACCAGACTTGGGATAATAATTATAGTAAAAATAATAAATAGCTAATATTTTTATAGTGCCTCTTATGTGACAGTGTCCCAAGCACTTGTTATTATCTGATTTTGTTCCTCAAAACAACCCTAGGAGTTAGCTACTATTATTATCCCCATTTTACAGATAAAGAAAGTGAGGCAGCCAGAGGTTAAGTGATTTGCTCCATATCACACAGCTAGTTAGTAGCTGGAATCACATTTGAACTCAGACATTGCTGACTTCAGGCCTAGAGCTCTATCTCCTGTACTATCTGTCAGTGATAAGATATGAGTTGGCTTCTTAGCACTGCAACGAACTAGTTTTGTGACCAATGAGAAAGTTATTTTATCTTTCTGAAACTCAGTTAACTCATCTGTAAAATGGGAAGAATGTTGCCTGTTCTGCCTATTTCTCAGGATCTCTGTGAGGACAGCGCCTTGTAACTATATATTGCTATATCAATATGAACTACAGTTAAGTGCACAAAAATTATAAGCAATTTGCTATGAGTCCTCTCTAAAATGTACTCACTAACTCTGAATTCCATTGAAGATTGTACTGTTTATATATCTAAAATGCAAACAAAAAGGATTAAAAGGGGTACCTTAAGCGGTTTCATTTCTTAGGGAGTTTGAAATGCTCTGGAGAACAAATTAAAAATTAAATTGACCTCAAATATATTTTCATCCTCAGCATGCACATCATTTTTATGCTTTTTCCCTTTTTTGCATACTAGCACCTTGTCTTTTCTCATCTTCCTCCCCCCACCCCCCAACAGTCCTTTTCTAAACATGCTGGATCATCTGGAATTCCAAATTGTCTCTATTAGGCTAGCTGCCCTCAACTGCCCCCAAGTTTTCTTCCATCATAATATTGAAAATCTAGGTAAAGCCAAATTGAGTTTCCACTTCCCAATTGAGGATCATTCATCTTTTATACAGAATGTGTTGGTCTTTTTTACAGTTTATTCCTAAATTTGTATAGCCTAGCTTAAAAAAAATAGGCCATTGAGCTTTCTGGCTAAGAGTGTAGTATGTATTCCTTTTTCCTTTTTAGAAAGTGTATCTAAAGGCACCAATGCTTCATAATTTTTGTTTAGCTCTTCCTACTTTGTCTCTTGCCATCAGTCCTCTGTGGGGGAAAAGCAGATAGATAGCTATTCTGTAAGGAACTGCCTTAAATACAGTTTATGGCATTATTCTTCACTAGCATAATTCCTCCTATAAGGATAGAAAGACTTACTCTCAGATTGCCTTTCTTAGAAACAGGAGGAGTCTATAACCTTGTCTCAGTTTTGCTAAGAACATGGCAAGGGTACAGATATATTGCAGCCCAGGTCCCTTGGAGGGTGCAGGGTGACTGATTTCAATGATATAAAGTTGGAAATACATAGGGAGGAGTAAAGGGAATCTTGTTCCTTTGTCTCATCACAGTGTCTAGTTACAATGAATGAGTGAAATAGTGAATAAATGAATAGGCATTTATTTAGTAGGTTCTAGACATCAGTCACTGTGTCCAAATGTTAATGATACAAATTCAAATAAAATGGTGAAAAGCATACCTTTTAATAGAGGGAGAACCCTATGCAAGACAGTCATAGCTAGGGAAGAAAGTTTTGGTATGAGGAATCATAAGAATGGTGAATCAAGTCATAGGACAGTTGATTGACATGCCCTTCCTAGTATTATTGCTAGAATTTATTTGATTAGAATTATCAGGGCAAATGGTGGGTCTTTGGAATGCAAAGGAAGAAGCTTGGCAAATTGAAAATTATTGGGTAGGTCCTTGGTACTACAGCTAGAAGTGATGTAAACAATGGTCTGGACCTAGCTAGCTATGAAGGGTTAGGGAACTTGTACTCACCAACTCACCCCCAAGGCAGGAAGTTCTGAAGCAGAAAAGGGGAAAGAGTACTTACTGGATGTCAAGTGTCATTGGAAGGATATTGGATTTGGAGTCAAAAGACCCAGGCTCAAATTATGTCAGTATCACATTGCAGCTTTTTTATTTCAGGAAAGTCTTTTCAATGTTCAGGGCTTCAGTTTGTTCAGTTCTGTACTTAGGGGATTGGACTAGTTGATATTTAAGAAGTCTTCAATCCCTGAAATCTGTATCCCTAAATATGACTCATTTGCTGAAAGTCATTTGCTACTGCATCTCACAGAAGTCAAAGTATATGACAGAATTATAAAGTGATGAGAGCTGACATTTATATAGCAATTTAAATTTTGCAAAGTTCTTTACATAATCTCATATGATCCTTTTAACAACCCACTGAGAGGAAGCATGTCATAAAGATCAGAGCTCTGGTTTTAGAACCAAGAAGATCTGAGTTCAAGTCTCGTTTCTGAAACAAATCATTGTGTATTGCTGGACAATTCACTTAACCTCTCAGTGGCCTTAAGGCAAAGAACGTTAATTTGAGGTTCATGGATAGATTTCAGGGATTCCTTATATATATATATATATTCATCAACTTCTGACTGAAATTTAGTATTTCTTTCAATTACTAAAAGAGGCATTATTCAAAGGAAGGTACATAGATTCACCTGACTCTCAAAAGTGCCCAAGAAATGAACAAACAAGACTAAATCCCACTAATTTCAAATCTCTAAGTAGTATAAAGAAAATATCTATGCTGTTCGAGGTAGTTTCCTCAATGGGAATTCTCTGAAACCAAAAAAAAAAAAAAAAAAACCAAACCCATGCATGTGAAATGGAGAAAAAAAGAAAGATGAAGAGTAGGAAGGGGAGAGAATGAAGAGGAAGAGGAAGAAGAAAAGAAGTGAAAAAAATGCTATAAAGACTATTGTTGAAGTTAGATGCTAATATTATTGCTATTACCAGATAAAAATGGTCATGCTCAGAGATGTTGAACCATTTGTTTAAAATCATGCATCTAGAAAGTGGGTGAGAAATTTGAATCCAGATCACATTGATTCCAAGCCCATCACTTCAAATTTCTATTTGGCCGTAGCAACTGCACCTAAAACATAAGTCCAAGGGAGTTAATGCAACTCTATCTCATCCCATTTATAAGATATCCCTGGCTTTTTTTTTTAAGTCCCAATTAAAATCATCGTTTCTAAAGGAAGACTTTCCTAACCTTTCCTTATTCCAGGATTTTTCTTTTCTTAATTATTTCCTCTTTATCCCGTTTATAGTTTTATAGTTTGTTTTGTGTGTGTGTGTGTGTGTGTGTATATATATATATATATATATATATATATATATGTCGTTTCATGTTATCTACTCCATTAGATTATAAGCTCCTTCAGGCCAAGGACTGAATTTTGACTCTTTTTTATATCTAGAACTTAGCACAGTGTCTCAGACATAGTTATCACTTCATAAATGCTTATTGAACAAATGATGAATGGACATGAGTTGAAAGGGATTGTAATGGTCATCTCTCTATTCCACAGGATCTTAACCTTGTTCATGTTATGGGCCCCTTTTAGAGTCTAGTGAGGCCTAAAGATCCTTTCTCAGAAGACTGTTTTAAGATGCACAAATTAGTATATATAAGATAATAAAGGAAATACTTTAGTTAACCTAAATTTAAAAAAAATATATTCACAGAGGACGTTGTTAGGTGGCACAGTGAATAGACCACCGGCCCTGGAGTCAGGAGGACCTGAGTTCAAATCCGGCCTCAGACACTCAACACAAAAACTAGCCGTGTGACCTTGGGCAAGTCACTTAACCCCAATTGCCCTCCAAAAAGCAAAAAAAAAAAATTATTCACAGATTGCTAGTTAAGAATCCCTGGTCTGGGGGTGGCCAGGTCATGCAGTGAGTAAGAACATCAGCCCCAGAGTTGGGAGAACTGGGATTGAATCCGGGCTTAGATGCTTAGCACCATACCCAGAAATAACTGGCTGTGTAACCTTGAACAAGTTACTTAACCCCAATTGCTTAAAAAAAAAAGAATCCCTGGTCTAGCCTTTCTGACCTGTACTTGAAAAATAATTGTATCTAAAACATAACCCATCTTTTGGTTTTGCTAAAAGATCTCTAATCAAGAGAAACTGAGGGATTTCTGAGGCAGTACATTTAACCACAGGAGAGGTTTAACTCTAAAAATGATAAAACATAACCCATACAACATAATACTCCTAAAATTCCTTTTTTGTATCTTCTCTACACTCCTTGCTCTTGGTTTTGCCTAATAGGATCAAGTAGGAAAAGTCTAATTCTTGCAACATATCCTTTCATATACTTGAAGCAACTGTCATTTCCTCCTTAAGTCTCTTCTGATTGGAGCTATGTATCCTTAGGACAGTCCTTCATTCCTTGTGTGCCTTTGTTTCAAGTTCCTACAGCATCCTGATTGCCTCATTCTAGAGACAGTCTAAGTTCTTGAAGTTCTTAAAATGTGATACTTAGAACAAAGCCAACGATGTCTGGCCAGGTTAATGAAATTTATGACTATTATCTGTCTCACATTTTCAATGAATGTGGCCTAATATTGCATCACCTTATATAAAACCTCCCTGGTGAATTACTATGGCATGGAGTTGCCCCTAAGTGGTCATGCAGGCTTCTAATACATTTCATTACACCCAGAGGATTAAACAAATATTTTTAAGGTGGATATTAATTGAATATTTAGTCCTAAAGAACATTTTCATATTCAATGAAGAACCTAAGTTTCATTTAAAATTAACTATACTTAGTGGCAATGTTGTAATAATGATCAACTGTGAAAGACTTGACTACTCTGATAAATGCAATAACTCAAGACATTTCCATAGATTTAATGTTGAAAAAATGCAATCTGATTCTAGAGAGAGAACTCATAAATTATGAGAGCAAAATAAAGTATAATTTTCTCACTTTTTTTGCTTTTTTCTTATGTTATGGCTAACATGGAAATATTTTGCTTGATTTTGCACATATAATTAGTATCATTTTGCTTGCTTTCTTAGTGGATGGGAAAAGATAGGAGAGAAGAAGAGAATTTGGAGCTGAAAATTTAAAAATAAAGTTAAATAACTTTTATAAGGAGACAGAACTAGCTACATGCTAATAAAAATTTAAAAATAACTATACTTAAAATTCAAATGGAAATGAGATTAAAATATTAATTTGGGGAGATATTATTATGTTCCTGGGAATATCTGGCACATTGTGTATACATGTCTATGTACACTGTACTTACTAAATTCCAAACCATTTCTCTGTCTCCTAAGTCTTCATTTTCAGCAGCAGCAGCAGGAACATTGTCAATATCATCATTTTTTTTCTTCAAGAAACAATTAAAGCCATTGAATGCCAGAGATCCAGAACAGGACCCAAGGAAAGCATGGCTCCAGAGACATCATTTACAGGTTGTCACCATTTGATGAATGTCACTGTTTGAATGTGGTTAGACAATGACCTCCAAATGTGCTTAAATGCAGAATCATGGAACCTACATATTTCTATCCAGTCAGTGAGTTCATGAAACATGTTCCCCAAAATTTTGCTGAAATCCAGATAGCCCATGCCTCCACGACCTCTCACATCTACTAGTCTAATAACCCATTTGAGAAGGAAATGAGATTAGCAGTATGTGACTAAGAGGGAGCCCATGCTGGCTGCTAGTAATTATTATTTCTCTTTCTCAGTGAACACAGCCCATCTGTTTAATAATCTTTTTGCAAATGCTGCCAGGGAACTATGTCAAGTTTACAAATCTGTGGTTTTACCTATCTCTTTTTTTTTCCTTTTTGGAATTGGAACACTAGCCCATTTCCAATTTTTGGCTGCAATTCTATTCCCCAGAGTTTCTTGAAGTTTACCCACAAGTTTACCCACCAAGTTCCATTCATTTCCTGAAGGACAAATTCCCCTTCTTGACCCTTCCATGTTCTTTCAGGTTTTTAATCTCCATTTCTCTCCCATATGCTGGCTTCTCTCCATTTACATAGTCTGTACCATAGTCCAGGCCTTCATATTTCACCAAAACAATTGAAATTAGGTTGTAATTCATCTCCTTTATTTAGTCTCTCCTCCTTAGAATTCATCTTCCATAAAACTTCTACTTTGCAATTGTTAAAAGAGATCTGACTTCCTCTCTACTTACAACAATAATATTAGTACTGATAGTGATGATTGCAATGATTCTTTATTGATCCTAGGAAAAACATAAAATACTGAGACTGGCATTTAACTATCATTAAAGAGATGTAGATGCTCTACTGATGTCTTCTGAAAATTGTAGCAAAATAACTCATCAATTGGAAATGGGGAGGGGAAAGAAATTCCTTATTTCAGCTGAAGAAAGTAAGTCAATTTGTCTAGGATGTTAAGCCACCATTAACTGGATGTTTCCTTTAGTTTATCAAGCTGACTTTCTGAATCACTCTACATCGTGCAATACCCACAGCTGCTTTCATGCCTTCTCGTACTTCTCACCAAATAGTCCCTATTGTAAGAAAGTAAGCCATCATTCCTCCCAGCAGGAAAGACACAAATAATGGAATTTACAATTTCTTTTTTACCTTTTTATCTTTTTTTTTTCAGAACAGATAGAGAGGAGAATAAAGTGTGACTGGCATTCCAAACTGATTTTGGCCAACACTAGTGTCATAAATTTAATAAAAAAAAGTCATAAAAATGGGGAAAGTAAATTGAGCACTAAAGTGACTTTTAAAAATACTAAGATGTGGGGCATCTAAAGAATATTTTCAAGATCTGAATAAATTTTTGTGGCTCTAAATTCCTGTTCTGTTTTTATTATCTATGAGAAGTTGAGTTTGTTTGTGTTTTTGTTTTTCATTTGTTTCTTGCTTGGATTCTCAGTCATAAATGCTTCTGTTGAGATAATATTGTCACTAGTAAACAATATGGGATGAGAACAAAATTGAATGCCAAGAGACACAATAAATGTGACAAGACTGTTTCAGAGCAATTGGGACCACAGCTGTGAAATTTGTGAATGGCCCCTGGAAAATCTATAAACTCATTAAAGAGAAAAAGAGAAAGAGAAAGGCATGCCAAAACACAGATACTTTTGAAAAGAAATTCACTAAATTTTCTGGAGAAACAGTAAGCTCATTTCTCTATTCACCTTGATGCATTTGATTTGAGATGGCATGCAATGGGAACTTCTATTCCATGCCATTTTCACACTCTTTCATTTTGAATTTTTAAAAGTCTATTATGAAGTTTTCAAATTCTTTGGGAAGAAAGTATCTACTTCTGGAGAAATTTCAGAAATAGAAAATTCTGGAATGAAATAAGTCTAAGGAAGATGACAGACTGTGGAATTTGATCTGGTCTTCAAAAAGTCAATATCAGATCTCACTTTGTTCATCACTGTTTGGTTAATTTCCTTATAAGGTGTGAAGATAATGGAAAAAACAAACATTTTTAATTTTAAAAAATGCTAATAAGTGGCTCCAGTGTCTACCTCCTCCAATACATATTAAAAATTACTCTAAACAAACTTTAGAGCTGCAGAACCCACAAAGTGACAGAGAGAAACAAACCTCCTGCTGAAGGAAGCCCACCAGGCTGGCAGGAAGGGTCCATCACAGCCTGCTGGGAGCTGAGGGCAGTCCTTCCTGACCCGTGGTTTTAGGACCAAGGTGGCCCCAACCAGCAGCAGCAGCTAGAGCAGACTTCACAAGAATAAACCACTAGTAGTTGTGGTGGTTTTCAGACTTCTTAATACACATATGCCAAATACAAAGTAAAAGGTTAGTGTGGAACTTTGCTGGAACAAGGGTGGAAGAAGGAGTGTGGTCTGGCTGCTGCCCCATGAGAGAAGTGGACAAAGGTGAGGAGGCAGCTGCACATTGCTGCTTCATGGCTCCTGATTGTAGGGGGACCAAGTGACCTTTCAGAGAGTAATCACTCTTGCTTTGATCTGCTTGGATATGGATTGTGGGCTTCGGTGGTTGTCCTGGGGTTTATGACTAGTGAGCCAGAGCTTGTGGGGGCTAAAGAGAGGGCACCCATCTAATAGCTCTGGAAGCTGCAAAAACTCCAGCAATTTGGGACATAGCTCTTTCCATTCTTGAAGCAGATTTCTACCATGGCAAAGAGCTCAAAAGTCATGTAATTTCCTGCCAATATGAGCAAGCAATGGAAGCACAAACAGATGATAGAATCGTTCTTTGGGGACAAAAAGGATCAAGGCATGGAGTGTGAGGAAGACAGCAAAGTCAGAACTTCTGCATCAAAAGCCTCCAAGACAAATAAGAACTGGTTACAGGCCATGGAGGAGTTCAAGAAGCATTGTGAAAATCAAGTAAGATAAGTGGAGGAAAAACTTCAAAGTGAAATGAGAATGATGCAAGGAAATTATGAAAAGTGTTAACAGCCTGCTAAAGGAGACCCAAAAATATGAAGAAAATAACACCGTAAAAAACAGACTAATTCAAATAGCAAAAGAGGCCCAAAAAAACCAATGAGGAGAAGAATACATTAAAAAGTTGAATTTGCCAGATGGAAAAGGAATTTCAAAAACTCACTAAAGAGTATAACTCCTTCAAAATTGGATTGGAGCAGATTTTATAAGAAATCAAGATACTATAAAACAGATCGAAACAAATGAAAAAAATAGAAGGTAATGTGAAATATCTCATTGGAAAAACCACTGACCTGGAAAAAAGATCCAGGAGAGATAATTAAAAATTTTTTGGACTACCTGAAAGCCATGATCAAAACAAAGAGCCTAGACACCATCTTTCCAGAAATTTTCGAGCAAAATTGCCCTGATATTCTAGAAGTAGATGGCAAAATAGAAATTGAAAGAATTCAGCAACTGCCTCTTGAAAAAAGATACTAAAAAGAAAAATACTGGGAATATTATAGCCAAATACCAGAGGTTCCAGGTAAAGGAAAAAAAATACTGCAAGCAGTCAGGAAAAAATCAATTTGAGTATTGTGGAAACACAAGCAGGATAACACAAGACCTAGCAGCTTCTACATTAAGGGGAAAAAGGGCTTGTAATGTGATATTCCAGAGGACAAATGAGCTAGGACTAAAACCAAGAATCACCTACCCATCAAAAGTGAGTATAATGCGACAGGGAAAAACATGGTCATTCAATGAAATGGAGAATTTTAAAGCATTCTTGATGAAAAATTCAGAGCTGAACAAAAATTTAACTTTCAAATACAAGAAGCAAAAGAAGCATGAGAAGGTAAACAGGAAAAATAAAACATAAGGAACTTATTAAAGCTGAACTATTTACATTCCTACATGGAAAAACAATAATTGTAACTCATAAGACTTTTCTCAGTATGAGGAGAGCTGAAGGGAATATATGTGTGTGTGTGTGTGTGTTTGTGTGCACACACATATATATGTATATATGTATTTATACATATATATGTATGCATAAGAGGAGGCATTTATATGTTCATATATGCATTGATAGAGGCCATACAATGAGTTGAATATGAAAGGATGATATCTAAAATGTTAAAGTAAGAGGTGAGAGAGGAATTTATTGGGAGAAGAAGAAAGGTAGCAGCAGATTAGGGTAGATTATCTCATATAAAAGAGGCAAGAGAAAACTGTTACAATAGAGAGGAAGGGCAGGAAGGTGAAAGGGAATGAGACAACTTGATTTGCATTGAATTTAGCTCAAGGAGGGAATAACATACCTACTCAATTGAGAATCTTATCCTACAGGAAAATAGGGGATAAGAGGGGAGAGGTTAGAAGGGAAGGCAGATTTGGGGAGAGGGTAAACACTTCTGAAAAGGGACTGGGTCAAAGAAGAAAACAGAATAAGTAGGGAGGCAGGATAGGATGGAGGGAAATATAGTTAGTCTTTCACAATATAATTATTATGGAAATTTACGGGTAACTACACATGTACAATCTATATTGAATTTCTTATCTTCCCAATGGGGGTGGGTGAAGAGGGAGAGGGAAAAGAAATCTGGAACCCAAAGTTTTAAAAACTAATGTTTAAAAAAATTACAGCAACTGGGAAATGGGATATACAGGTATTGGGGTATAGAAACCCATTTTGCTCTACTAGAAAGTTGGGGGGATAAGGGGGGAGGATATATGAAAGAATGGATTGGGGGAGAGGGTATTCAGTGGACTTGCTGTTTTGGGATGTGGGTGGGGGAAAGACAGGGAGAAAAAATTGTAACTCAAAATCTTGTGGAAATGAATGTTGAAAACTAAAAATAAATAAAATATTAAAAAATTAAAATGCTAATAACCAATATTCCTAATTGGAGGAACTAATATTCCTCCCCTTGATTTTTAATTGGACACTGAGAATTTCTTTAATATCCGTGCTGTATTTTGCCGCTTTCTCCTCCCAATATTGAGAAACATTCTCAAATCCCAATTTTGGTCTTTATAGCATCATAGAATTTGAGTAGCTTCAGAATTTGAGAGGCAACATTTTGTGTACTTCAAAAAAAAGGGCATTTGAAGTCAGAGGAGATAGACTTTGGATGTATTACCAAATTTCTCTAGGCCTTGGTTTCCTCATGTGGAAAGTTATTTTCCCTTCATGTATTTTCAAAAGATCCCTCACTCTATAAATCCCTAGTCCCTAAATCATTTTCTAAAAAAAATCAATGTATGTACAATCCTTCCCCAGATAATGTGGAGCATAATTCATTCCATCCATACAAAGTCATCCTCTAATGTCTCGTCATGGATGTAGGAGATGTTATTTTCTCAAATGCAACATCCTCAAAACACAAACTCTTGCAGGTCAACCAAGCTAGAAAGGCTTTCAGCACAATTCCGTCGATAGATTATGTTCATTTTTGAAGGCCTACCTAACCTAATCAGAGTAACACTCATCAAGAGTAGCCTGGACACTCAGTGATGAACTCTTCTACTATAGCATACAATGAAACCAAATAAATGAATAAATCAACAAACAAATAAAATGGACCTATCTCCAAAGCCAGTTCTAGTCACTTTTATAATACTGGTAGCAGAGTAGTAGCGGAAATCAAAGTCAGAGGGTACTAAGAATAAGAGAATCTTGAACAATCTACCAAGAATCATTCTAATACTTCTAACAGGTATAATAAAAATCCAAAATTATTAAGAGTTAAAACACTATGGCCAATCTGATCTATTTCAAACACCATAGCAGAAAGAGCCAAAATTGATTTACTTTAACAAAATAGATTTTGTAATGATTCTACCCAATGTAGCACTTTGTATTCAGAAAAAAAAAAATCACTCCCTTCAAAGGGAATGGGCAGAGGAAGCCAGGGGAAGGTAAATGGCCCAGTGGAGAAACTGTTACACTTGAAATCAGGAAGACTCATTTCCCTGAGTTCAAATCTGGCCTCAGACATTTTCTAGCTGTGTAACCCTGGGCAAGTCATTTAATCCTGTTTCAGTTTCCTCCTCTGTAAAATGACCTAGAGAAGAAAATGGCAAACCAGTCTAGCATTTTTGCCTAGAAAACTCCAAATGGGGTCATGAAGAGTCAGACAAGACTAAAAAAAAATCATCAAACAATGTAGCAAGCCATCAAAATTTTACTTGAGTTTACCCCAGGATACTCTCATTTCTTTGAAACTTTCCTCAAACTGGATCATATCTAGAGTATTTTAAGCAGCAAGAGTCTCTGCTACCCCTCCTTTCTGGGTAGCAGAAGAGGGAGGATTCTATTACTAAGTAATAGGAATTATAGTGGTGCCAAATACACCGAAACCAACCCCTCCAGCTAAATTCTGTTCTACTCCAATAATATCCGTTAAGGACCCACTATGTGTAAAGACCATAAATGTCATCTGCTCCTACAGAAAGAACAGAGAAAGGAAGAGAAAGAGAGAGACCTACTATGTGCGAAGAGTATAAATGTCATCTGTACCTACAGAAGGCGTGGGCTGCAGTCATGTGCTTAAGTAATTTTGGTAGTTAATTAAAGGCACTGTGCTAAGTGAGTATTTCCAAGGAACAAGGAAAAGATAAGTTTGGGGATTGGGACTGAACCTGTGATTTCCTTAGTGCAGGGATATCCCAGTATGGAAGCATCCCTCTGCCAATGAAAGTTCCTATCTGCTATGTGACTTAGTCTTCCAGAGCTGTCAGGAGTATGGAGAGTTCACAGGATTTGACCAGGGGTCACACAACCAAGATATACTGCAGAAGTTCATAACTCTGTATGTGTGTTAGAGACAGACAGATAGACAGACAGACAGACAGACAGACAGGTGGACACAGACGTGCCCCTCCATAGTCTGGTGGTGAAGTGAATGCACGACTACTGAAAAGAATGCTCTTAAATGTATAACAAAAAAGGATTACAAATGAAACTAGTTATATTCTAATATATATGTTTTAATATTTTTGAAGTATTTGATGACTCCCAGGTCATGTAACCCTATATTAGATCCATAATTAGAACCTACGGAGTCCTGAATCCAAGGTTAACTTTCTATCTATTATATCAGGCAGGAGAAACAAAGATGAAAAAGACAAATGAACAAACATTCCCTAACCTTAGGCACCTTATAGTCTACTGAAGGAAACAAAATAGAAAGAGATGTCACTGTTCACTCCCTTTGTGTCTCTATTCCCACATAGAAATATGTGCATATGCATATGTGTATATACCATATGGACATGGACATGCATGTACATGTATATATACTAATATAAATATATAGATACATATATTGTGTAGTATATGTATATATATACATATCCATACTTATAAATGAATAAACATAACCAAATAAGTATCTACACACACACACAAACACACACCACATGTTGGTATTTGTTCAGGACCTGTAATTTTTATAGGTGTATAGGGAGCTCAGTGAGGAAACTCCCTCTACTGGTACAAAAAGTTCACAACTTATCATCTTAGAGAGTCATCTGGTGCCCCAGTGAAGTTAAGCAATTTGGCCCACATCACACCACCGATATGTGTCAGAAGAAGGACTGGACATCAGGTCCTTTTGATCCCTAGACGATCTATTTATTGAAATTAATACAAAGTTATTTGGGGGCAGGGTGGGTTCTAAAATGTGGGGAGGGGCAAGCAAAGCTTTCTGGAAGGTGACAGTTAAGCTAAGTCTTGACAGGAGCTCTCATATATTGGCCCTGCCTGTTCCTAAAACCCAACAGAGGTGAGATCACCTGTGTAATAGACTTTGTCCTGTGTGTCTGAGCTCTTCTCAAAGCCTTATATATGTTTTTAACATGGAATATTTTATTTTTATTATACTTCATAAAACCAATATTGGAAAGAGGTGACTTGAGTCTGGCAAAAGGACTCTGGTACTGGGTAGCTAAGTGAAGCAGTGGATAGAATGTTCTAGGCCTGAAATCAAGAAGACCTGAATTAAAATCTGGACTCAGAAACTTACTAACTCTATGAGCCTGGGTAGTTCACTTAACCCTGTTTGCCTTAGTTTCTTCATCTGTAAAATGAACAGGAGAAGAAAATGGCAAACTACTTCAGTATTTCTGCCAAGAACACCCCTAAAGGGCTCACAATTGGTCAGACAGAACTGAAACAAATGAAAATAGAAGGCAACATGATATGATAGAAAAAGCATCCACACCTGGGTAACGGCTCTGGCATCTGAAATTTAGCCTGCCATTTATTGTCTATATGATCTTGTGTATGTCAAGAAGCCTATCTCGACCTTAGTGGCTTGCTATATAAGTGAGGAAATTGGACTACCTGGCTTCTAAGGCCCCTTACGGTTCTTAATTTGTGATCCTATGAGTTTTAAATTCCCTAAAATTTGGTGCAAGGCCTAAGTTATTGGAGCTTCCTAGAATCCTTAGCTTTCTTCCAAGTTCTGTTCAGATGACACTTCCCATGGGAAGTTTTTCCTTATCTTTTGAGTTCCTAACAATTTCTGCCTTCTCAAAGGACTTCGTATTATCACATCTAAGTGAATGCTGTCATTCCTCAGCAGAATATAATCTACCTGAGCATGAGCAGTGATTGTTTTTCTTTTACCCTCCCATACCCAGAACCTAGCATAAAACCTTGCATAAAGACACTAAAGTAAGAAAATAAAAGAGGCGGATGAGTTTATTTTTTCCTCTGATGCCATTGATATATGACCTTGGACAAGTCCCTTATCCTCTCTCTGCTTCAGTGTCTTCATCTATAAAATGAAGAGGCTGTGCTAGATAACATGAGAAGTCCCTTCCAAATCTAGATCAATGAACACAGGGTCTAATGAGGAATATGACAATTGAACTCTGACCCTAGGTCCCACAGGTCAATCCCACAATGCAGGGAAGCATTTTTCTTCCTCCTTTTGCTTTCTACTCCAATCTGTGAGTCCAAAAGTTCAATTCTCTCATTTCCATTCTAAAAAGGAAGTTTCCTGGATTGGTCCTTATGCCCTTATGAATCCACTACAGCCATAGTATTCCCACTACATTTCAGTGACAGTTCTGAGCTTGTAACAGCTGAATGATTAGGCCATGAGAGGACAATTACGGTATTCTTCAGCTCCCTGTGATGCCCCATTTCCCCTACAGCAGGTAGAGAATGCCCTGGTGGTGGCGGATCGTGCCATTCAGTATCTTCTATTATTCAATGATTTTATTTCAAATTGTCCAAGCTGGCAGAGTAAAATGGGAACTTTTGGCAAGACTAGTCTGTCAGTGTAACTCTAATATACTCTTTTGTAAAATGCTTTGAGGTCTCTTAATTGGCTCTGCTGTGAGTGTTCTTGGTGGGTCCATTGAAAGTACCACAGACTCAGGAGGGAGGTAGAGGGAAGGTGCTGTTCAGGACAGAAGGGATAGAAGGAGTTCGGTCACTTGTGTCTGCCTCTGTGTGAGATGCTAATAGGAATATTCAGTGTGCCCTGGGCAAAGAGGGAAGCTCTAATAATGCTCCTTGACCTCTGTACACAGTAAAAGTTCAGCTTGTAAAACATACTCTTTTCTGCCTCAAACACTGTGCTGGTTAAATGCATTGATAAGATCATACATTTAGAGCTTATAGAAACTTGGAGTCCGTTTATTCCAAATGGGTTGACCCCAAAGGGAAAACCAGGATCAGTGAGTTGAATTTGCCAAGCAGCAAATTTAGGCTAGAGATGAGAGTAAAAAAACAACAAAATAATAAAACTTGATAAGAACTAGAGCTGTCCAAAGTTGAAATTAGCTAGTTAAGGCGTCAAGGAGTTCCCTCTCACTGGAAGTTTTCAAAGAGATCTTGGATGGCTAATTTCCTGATATGCTATAGTGGGAGAAGGAAGTGGGACATTTTTTCGCTTTTGAAATACATAGCCATAGAGAATCCTTCCGACCCCCAAATTCTGTGATTCCATAAAACCTCTGTTTGTTTTTTTTTTTTTTTTCCCCAAGATTAGAAAAATAAAACCTACGGAGTGGAAATTCTCTTGCGTAGTCAATTAACAAGTATTCACTATGTGTCTACGGGGTGCTAGGTAGTATGCTAAGTGTGGTGAAAAAAAAGAAAAAAAAAAAAAACCTCTTCCTGCTCTCAAGGAGTAAATGATATATATGTTTTATTAAAGTAAGATTGGTAACCACTTTTGAGTTGCTTTCCTTTTGAAAAGCAGATCAGAGAACCTGTGCTAGTAGCCATCCTGGATATGCTAGGCTGTTTGCTGTTACAGCTTCCTATATATTTGAAAAATGAGATCATCATGAGAAAACTTGCTATCTATATTAATATTACTTCACTGTCTGTGGTACCTTTTAGTAAAATGGAACTTTCCTGATTATCTCTTTTAATTAGGTCAATTTTGTTTTTAATTTTTATGAATTCATGATTGCTTTCCCTGTCTTTTTTTAATTCACCTAAAGGATAATAAATTCTTCCCCAATCCTTTATTTTAACTGTGTATGTGTTTTGTTTTACCTATTTTCTTATATTTTTCCTTCTCTCGCTTTTTATCCTGTTTCTCCTCAAAAGACCATTTTGCCTCTGACCATTGCCTGCCTTAATTAAGTCTTCCTTTTGTCACACACACACACACACACACACACACACACACACACACACACACACTATTTTTCTTATCTCCTATTTTCCAGGTAGGTAAGATAGATTTTGATAATATAACTCAGTGCGTGAATGTAGTCTTACCCTTTTGAAGCAATTCTGATGAGAGTAAGGTTTAAGTATTGTCTGCTACCACTACCACCCATTTTCCCCTCCTCCATAAAAGATCTTTCTTCTGTACCTCTGTTATGTGAGATAATTCCCCCCAATCTACTGTTCTCTTCCCCCTCTCCTAGCAAATCTCTTTCTTGCCCCTATAATATTTAGAGAACATTCCAACATCGTCCCTTATGATTATTTGTTATTGTTTACCTTGTTATGCTTCTCTGGAATCTTATACTTGAATGTGAATTTCTCTATTCAGCTCTAGTCTTTTCATAAAAAATGGTTGAAAGTCCTTCATTTAATTAAATATTAATTTTTTCCTTCAATGAATTATATTGTTTGGCTGGGTAGGTTATTCTTCGGTGTAATTCTAGTTCCCTTGCCCTCTGGAATATAATATTCAAAGCCCTTTATTCCTTTAACTTGGAAACTACTATGTCTTTTGTGATCCTTACTTGTGGTTTTATGATACTTGAAATGTTGGTTTTTTGCTGCTTCCAATATTTTATCCTTGACCTGAATTCTCTGGAATTTAACATAAATATTCTTGTGGGTTTCATATTGGTATCTCAGGAGGTAATTAGTAGATTCTTTCCATTTCTATTTTACTCTTTGGATCTATAATATTAGGGTAGCATTCTTTTATAAAACACATTCTTGTATCTCTCTCATTTCTTTTCCCAGTTTTTCCTCTATAAATCTTATCCTTTTTTTCCCTTTAACTCTTAGGAATACTTGTTGGGCTTAGGTCCAATTAGGACTTTTCTTTGAGGTTTTAGTTGTAGCTGTTTTTGACATTATTGTTTACATGTGAATTTGAGTCCTGGTCTTCCCTTTTGCCATAGTATTTTTTTAATGATAAAGTTCTTTTAGTTGTTGTTATTTTCTCATTTCTCCAGTCTATTTTTTGCCTCTGAACTTTATGTTAAAGCTGGGCTTTGTTTACCAAGTTGTGGGCAGACACTGTTCCAAGCTTCAGGCTCTTAGATTTTCAGATCTAGTTCTGGGGGTCTACAAGTATTCAGTGCCTCCAAGGTGATATGATCTGAGGAGAGGTGTGGTCATTACTCTTCTAGTTGCCACTCTAGCTGTTATGCAAGGAGTGGCCCCATTCCCTTGTGACTAAACACAAGTGCTCCTCTCTGCCTGGGAACCGTAACTCAGACATGTGTATGGGCAATAGAGTTACCAATCAACATCAGCTGCAACCTATGCCAAAAAAGGGTCCCCATAACTTCTTTCTGACCAGTTTTCTAAACCTCTTGTAATTTCTTGCCTGACAGTTCTGCTTTGTGGCTACCTCCAAGGCCCACAGATGGAGCTGCTGCCATACTCTAGGCTACTACCATCCACCCCAGAATCACAGGCATCTCCTGTCAAACTCCTAAATTATCTTTGTCTGGAAAAAATGACTCACACTGATATTTTGCTGGCTCTACTGCTCCCAAATTTGATTTGAGACATCATTTTAAAGTTGTTTGGAGGGAAATGTTAGGGGATTTCAGCTAGGTGACTGTTTTCAATCTGCTATCTTGGCTCCCAACTAATTTATGTAATAATGAAAACTCAAGTTAAAGCTATGTATTTGGTATCCATGTGATTTGCACTTAGTGATAAGTATTCAGTCTTGAACCTTTGGGGTTTGAGCTTGGCATACTCTCAGAAAGAAAATTCTTTCCGTCTACACAGCAAACTCTCAAGAGACTATTTAAAAGACTCAATAAACTCCTTAGGAATCATAATCATTCTTTACTAGAAACACTTCAATGAATTAACAGTCGATAAGCCAATGCCCACTGAACCACACCAAACAAAGATGAGTTTAAGTATTTAAAAGGAATACATTTTTTGAAAGATTTATTTTTGGAAGGCCTTCAGCTAATTTACTCTTTACTGTCTTATGTCTTGCAACACGTCATGGAATGCATATGAAATGCTTCAGTTAAACTGCATTTTCACTCTATCTCAGAGTATCTTGACACTTCCTTCATTGTACAGGTCCTAACCCAGCTTTCCATTAATCACATCCTTAGATAAAGAGCAGGGTAGGATACTACCAGAATCCCTAGCCCTAATTTTCTTTGCTATCTTTAAATGGGATAAAAGAGTAGGAGAATCTCGATTCTTTAGACCATATTCAGTAGTTCAGGTATATACACTTATTAGACATTAAGAAAACATTAAACAATAACCATATTCCCAGATTTGTGTTTGGCAGTGGAAATGCAAAGGCAAATATTAAATAGCCCCAGTTCTCAAGGAACGTTGATTCTATGAAGTTTTTGTTGTTGTTTCAGTCATTGTTAAGTTGGATCCAACTCTTTTGGATTTTTCTTGGCAAAGATAATGGAGCTGCTTGTCATGTTCTTCTCCAGCTCATTTTACAGATGATGAAACTGAGGGGGAAAAGGGTGAGGTGACTTCCTGAGGGTCACATAACTAGTAATTATCTGAAGCCAGATTTGAATTCAGGAAGATGAGTCTTCCTGACTCCAAGGCCAACACTTTAAGATAGGGGTTTGTTAAATAGACCTAGGAAAACACTGGTGATAGTGATAAGGGGTTTACGAAAATATGTTAATTAATCAGGTGGGACAGGCGATATCGAAGCATCAGAGTGAGGGACTGATGAATTAGTAAATGCTTAGGTCAGGGATCTTAAATTTTTAGCCCACATTTTATTTGGGTTTCTCTATCCAAGTGATGAATTTGGGGGACTCCTTCTCAAGATGTTTTCTTTTCATGCATAAATTAAAAAGCAGAATGCTAAGGAAACCAATCATATTTATTTAGTTATCATTTTTTTTCAAAAATTCATTGTTATGGTTGAGAGCTTCTGGCTGCAGGTAGCTCCCTGAAGACTCGGAGCACACAATTAATAGTCCTGTTTTAATTTGATACCTCTTATCCTGATTTGATCTTTGAGGGAGTTTTAGTTGTACTGACAATACCTTTGCTTATATGATTCCTTACAAAAGCACTACCTCTATTCACGTTGTCACCTTTCAAAATCATGGATATTTTTAAAGATACCATTTGAATCTGGATTCTTCCATGAAACTTGCCCAGAATGCCAACATAACCCCATGAGATAAAAAGGTTTTCTTCTCCCCATGGACATTCAAAGTGCTTTGTCCATACATCTTTTATTTTTGTAAAAAATGTAATTTTATGGGTTCATGTCAATTCATTACCTGGATTATACTCATTATGAATATATATTATATTTTTATATATTTATTATTAATTAATATATATTAGAATTTGTGAAATGCAAAAAAAAATTGGGCTTGATTTATTAATGTGTTGACTTGTTGACTTAAGAAACTGACAGAGAGGGGGCGGGGCGGCGCCAAGATGGCAGAACAGAAGTATTAACTTTTTGAAGCTCTTTTGTGAACCCAGTCATTAAACTTTAAAAAGCGAATCTGAACTGATTTTAGAGTAACAGAATTCATTGGGAGATGGAGCTTGGCAGATTCTCAGCCCAGGAAAGTCCCCAGATAGGTCTGGGCAGGGGGAGCGAGGAGCACCTGGGGGTGGCTCCAGGGGGGATCTGAGAGCAGACTACAGTCAAATGAAAAGGAAAAAAAATTAAAGCCAGCAGATGCACCCACCTCAAGAGCTATTCATAGCCACCTCACCACAGGACAGAGGGTTGGTTGGAGCTGGGTAAGAGAAAGCACAGGGCACTCAGCAGCTACAGCAGCTTCTCCTGGAGCTACCAGCCAACAGACTGGATGTTTCAAAATCACATACCTCATCTTCCAGGAACCAAAACAACAGAATAAACCCTAGATGCTCTGATTCCCCCTCCCTGACCAAGAAAACCCAGAGATAAATGTCCCACCCAGAGTAAAATCCTGAAATAATCGAAAAAGCATCAGGCTTAGGAGTCACTGAGAAAGGGTGTAACTGAGACAGTAAGGAGTCTGAAGTGAAGGGAAGGAGTCCTCCCAACAAGCCACACTTCAGCTGACCAGCAGAAGCTTTGGACACACAAATCCAGGTGGGTCTCAGCACCACCAGGGGAATCTGTAGACACCAACTCTGCAGACCACCAGCTGGTGAGCCTGCCTGAGCTGTAGCCCAGGGGCATGGAGATGGAAACCTGAAATGGCCAGACCACCCTTCCCCCACAGACTACTTTTTGAACATCAGTGTAACTCAGGGAAAACACAGAGTCCTGGCCTTGGCCTCAGTCTAGATACATAGAGTCTACAGCACACAAAGTTAACAACCAAAGCCCTGCCTCCCAGCCTGAGAAGCACAATACATCTGTACCCCAGAAAGAGATATTCACTCTAAATATTCAGGACATAGGCAATCACAATGGGCAAGAAAGTATCTGTGAAATCTAGGTCAATACGATCCTTCTATAGGGAGCAAGAACAAGGAAATTCAGAGGAAAACATGGACTCTAGACTCACACTGGAGACCACAGAAAGAAATATAAACTTGTCTCAGGTCTGCAAAAATGTTCTTGGAGGAGCTCAAGAAAGATTTTAAAAGCCACATTAGAGAGGTAGAAGATAAATTTAAATCTACAGTGACCAAATTAGAAAAAAAAAATATCTCACTGAAGAAAACAAATAAGAAAAAAAAATGGTGAACTGGGACAGGAGGTTCAAAATCTAACAGGAGACAATACATCCCTACAAAGAAAAACTAAACATATAGAAAAGGAGCTTCAAAAACTAAACGAGTAAAACATTTACTAAAAATTAGAATCAGTCAAATTGACGCTAAGGACTCTATGATGCATCTTGCCAGTCAAACAAAATATAAAGATTGAAATATTAAAAGAAAGTATAAAATATCTCACTGGAAAAACAACTTACTTGGAGAACAGATCCAGGAGAGATAACCTAAGAATTAATGGTCTACTGGAAAGCCAGGATGAAAAAAGTAGCCTGGACAATATCCTCCAAGAGACTGTCAAAGAAAACTGGCCTGATGTCCTAGATCAGAGGGTAAAACAGTTATTGAAAGAATTCACTGAACTCCTCCTGAAAGAGACTGCAAAGTGAAAACTCCAAGAATTATAGTAGCCAAATTTCAGAGCTACAAGGTCAAGAAGAAAATACTTCAAGCAGCCAAAAAGAAAAAAAAATCAAATATTGTGTGACTACAGTCAGGATTACACAGGACCTAGCAGCTACTACATTAAAAGATCAAGGGGGTAGGGCAGATAGGTGGTGAAGTGAATAGAGCACTGGCCCTAGAGTCAAGAGGACCTGAGTTCAAATCCGGCCTCAGATGCTTAACACAAAAATTAGCCATGTGGCCTTGGGAAAGTCACTTAACCCCAATTGCCCACCAAAAACAAACAAACAAAAAAAAGATCAGAGGAATTGGAATTCACTATTTCATAAAGCAAAAGAGCCAAGACTGCAACCAAGGATCAACTACCCAGCAAAAGCTAGCATTAATTTTTCAGGCAAGGAGATGGTCATTTAATGAAAGAAAAGACTTCCAGACTTTCCTGATGAAAAAGTCAGAGATTAATGGAAAATTTGATCTCTAATTACAAGACTCAAGAAAAATATAAAAAGGTAAGCAAGGAAAACACACTCTTACACACACATACATATGTACACATGCACATAACTTGAGATTCAATAAGAGTAAACTGTTTTATATCCCTATATGAGAAGCTGATTCCTGTCAATACTGAAATTTATATGAGTATCACAACCTTTAAAAGGGATATACATAGATAGAGGGCATGGGTATAAATAAACTAATCTGATGATAAAAAAAACTAATTAAGAGGGAGAAAAGGAAAGGATGAGGCAGAAAAAGATAAATCACGCCACATGAAGAAGCATGAAAACATACTATAGAAGAGGGGAAGGAGGCAGGAAGATGATCATACACACTTTATTCTCATTGGTTCTGGTTCAAAGAGGGATCAGCATAATCAGTTAAGTTTAAGATTGTAATATGAAAAATTGCAAAAAACACATTATAATAGAGGAAAAGGAGGGAGGGAGAGGAGCACTGTATGAAATTTACTCTCATTGGTTTGGGGTCAAAGAAGGAATAACATACTCTGATATGTATAAAAATCCATTGGGCCTTATATTCAGTAGGAGGGGTAAGGAGGGGGGAGGAAGAAGGGGAGTGCGATAAGGGAGGGAAATAGTAGTAAGGGGAAAGGGTAGGTAAAGGGGGGACACAGGGAGGGAATAATGAGGGAGATGGTGGTCAAAAGGAAAACTCTTAGGGGGGAAGGGAGAAGGAAGAAATAAAAGCATAAACAGGGGAGGGAGTAAAATGGAGGGAAAGACACAGATAGTAATCATAACTGTGAATGTGAATGGAATGAACTCTTCCATAAAATGGATGCAGATAGCAGAATGGATGAAAAACATCAATCCTGCAATATGCTGTCTAAAAGAAACACATTTGAAAAAAGGGGATATGTACAGGATAAAGGTAAAAGGCTGGACTATAATATATTATGCTTCTGCTAAAGTAAAAAAAAAAAAGCAGGGATAGCAATCCTTATCTCACATAAATCAAAAGTAAAAATAGATCTAATTAAAAGAGATAATGAAGGAAATTATATCCTGCTAAAAGGCACCATGGAGAATGAAGCAATATCATTATTTAACATATATGCAGCAAGTGGTATAGCAACCAAATTCCTAGAGGAGAAGGTAAGGGAATTAAAGGAAGAAATAGATAGCAAAACTATGCTACTGGAGGACATCAATCTCTCCCACTATGAACTTGGTAAATCTAACCTCAAAATAAACAAGAAAGAAGTTAAGGAGGCAAAGAGAATTTTAGAAAGCCTAAATGTGATAGATCTCTGGAGAAAACTGAACAAGGATAAAAAGGAATATACCTTCTTCTCAGTAGTTTATGACACATACACAAAATCTGACCATGTACTAGCACATGGTTGCACTCACAAACCTCACATTTCAGTGCAGAAAGTCAGAAATATTAAATACACCATTCTCAGATCATGATGCAATAAAAATCATAAGCAATAAAGGGCCATGGAAGGATAGACTTAAGACTAATTGGAAACTAAATAATTTAATCCTAAAGAATGAGTGGGTCAAACAAGAAATTACAGAAATAAACAATAACTTCATTCAAATGAGACAACTTGTCAAAACTTGTGGGATGCAGCAAAGGCAGATCTTAGGGGAAGTTTTATATCCCAGAGTCATAAATTAATAAATTATTGAAAATGGAAGTGAATGAATTGGGCATGCAATTGAAAAAGCTAGAAAAAGAACAAATTGAAAATCCCCAAGTAAACACTAAATTATAAATAATAAAAACCAAAGGAGAGGTAAATAAAATTGAAATTAAGAAAAATATTGAATTAATAAATAAAACTAAGATTTGGTTTTGTGGAAAAAAACAATAAAATTGATAGACCCTTAGTCAATATGATAAAATAAAGAAGAAAACCAAGTTATAAGTATCAAATATGGAAAGGGTGAATCTACCTCCAAGGAAGAGGAAATTAAAACATTAATTAGGAATTATTTTGCCCAAATGTACGCACATAAATTTGACAATCTTAGTGAAATAGATGAATATTTACAAAAATATAAATTGCCCAGATTAACTGAAGAGGAAGTAAATTACTTAAATAACCACATCTCAGAAAAAAAAAAAGAAATTGAACAAGTCATCAGCAAACTCCCTAGGAAAAATCTCCCAGGCCAGATGGATTTACTAGTAAATTCTATTAAACATTTAAGAACAATTGATTCTAATAATCTACAAACTATTTTGGAAAATTAGTGAAGGAATCCTACCAAATTCTTTATATCACACATATATGTTACTGACACCTAAATCAGGAAGAGATAAAATGGAAAAATAAAATTATGGAACAATTTCCCTCATGAATATAGATGACAAATTTTAAATAAAATGTTAGCAAAAAGACTCCAGTAACTTATCACAAGAATAATACACTTTGATCAGGTAGGATTTATTACAGGAATGCAAGGATGGTTCAATATTAGAAAATCTATCAGCATAACTGATCATATCAAAAATAAAACTAGCAGAAACCACATGATTATCTCAATAGATGCAGAAAAGGCTTTTGACAAAATATGACATCGCTTCTTATTAAAAGCACTAGAAAGTATAGGAATAAATTGAGTCTTCCAAAAAATAATAAGTAGCATCTATTTATAGCCATCAACAACTATTCTATGTAATAGGGATAAGCTAGAAGCATTTCCAATAAGATCAGATGTGAAAGGATGTCCACTATCATCCCTCTCATTCAATCTGGTACTAGAAATGTTAGCAGTAACAATTAGAGAACAAAAAGAAATCAAAGGAATCAAATTAGGCAAAGAAGAGACTAAGCTATCGCTCTTTCCAGATGATGTGATGATATACTTAGAGAATCCTAGAGAATCTAATAAAAAAATACTCGAGACAATAAATAAATTTGTCAAAGTTCCAGGATATAAAATGAATACACATAAATCCTTGGCATTGCTATATATTTCTAATGAAATCTAACAGATTTAGAGATAGAAAGAGAAATCCCATTTAAAGTTACTGTAGACATTATAAAATATTTGGGAATCCACCTGCCAAAACAAACCCAGGATCATTATATGAACACAACTACTAAACACTTTTTGCACAAATAAAATCAAATCTAACTAATTGGAAATACATCAATTGCTCCAGGCCAGGTTGAGTTAATATAATAAAAATGACAATTTTACCTAAATTAAATTACATATTTAGTGCCATATCAATCAATCTACCAAAAAATTTACTTTGTAGAGGAAGAAAAATTTGTAACAAAATGCATTTGGTAAAACAAAAGTTCCAGAATATCAAGGGAATTAATGAAAAGAAATGGTAGGTAGGTGGTCTAGAAATACCAGATTTTAATCTGTATTATAAAGCAGCAGTCATCAAACTACTTGGTACTGGCTGAGGAATAGAGTAGTAGATCAATGGAATAGAATGTGTTCAAGAGACTCAGCAATCAATGATTATAGTAATTTACTGTTTGATAAATGCAAAAACCCCAGTTTTTGTGATAAGAACTCACTATTTGACAAAAACTGCTGGAAAAAACTGTAATAGAATATGGCAGAAACTGGGCATAAACCATTATCTAACACCATATACCAATATTAAGTCTAAATGCAAGCATGATCTGGATATAAAGGCTGAATCTGCAAACAACCTGGGAAAGCAAGGAATAATTTACCTGTCAGATTTATGGAAGGGGAAGACTTTATGACCAAACAAGAAATAGAGAGTGTTATAAAATGCAAAATGGATATTTTTCATTACATTACATTGAAAAGGTTCTGTGCAGACAAAGTCAATGCAACCAAGATTAAGAGGGAAGTGGAAAATGGGTAAAGAATTTTTTTTTACAACCAGTGTCTCTGATAGAGACCTCATTTCTAAAATATACAGAGAATTGAGTCAAATATATAATAATACAAATCATTCCCCAATTGATAAATGGTCAAAGGATATGAACAGGAAGTTTTCAGAGGAGGAAATTAAAGATATCTATAAACATATGGAAAAATGCTCTAAATCACTACTGATTAGAGAAATGCAAATCAAAACAACTTTGAGGTACCACATCTCATCTATCAGATTGGCTAAGATGACAAAACAGGAAAATGACAAATGCTAGAGAGGATATGGAAAAATTAGAACACTAATGTATTGGTGGTGGAGTTGTGAACTGATCCAACCATTCTCGAGAGCAATCTGGAACTATGCCTAAAGGGCTATAAATAATTTCATACACTTTGACCCAGCAATTCCACTTCTAGGTTTGTATCCCAAAAAGATAACAGAATTATTAGAAAGACCTATATGTACAAAAATATTTATTGCAGCTCTTTTTGTGGTGGCAAACAACTGGAAATTAAGGGAATGTCCATCAATTAGGGAATGGCTAAACAAGTTGTGGTATATGAATGTAATGGAATACTATTGTGCTATAAAAAATGAGGAGTGGATGGACTTCATATTTACCTGGAGAGGTTTATATGAACTGATGCTGACTGAGAAGAGCAGACCCAGGAGAAATCTCTACACAATTACAGAATCAATATTTGTGTGATGACTAACTTTGATACAGTAGACTCTTCTCAGCAATGCAAGGTTATAAGACAACTCCAAAAGACTCATGATGGAAAGAGATGTCTACATTCAGAGAAAGAACTAGAAAGAACAGATTTTGAATGCAGATTGAAGCAAATTACCTGCTCCCTTTTTTTGCTTGTTTGGTTTGGTTTCCTCTTTCCTATTGTTCATTCCATTCATTACAATTCTTCTTTATAACCTGACTAATGTCTAATGTGAAAGTATTTGCAGATCCTAAACTTGATTGCATGCCACCATGGGGTGGAGGGAGGAGAGATAAGGGGAGAAAATTGGACCTCAAGGGATTGTGCAACTGAATCTTGTAAACTAAAAGACACAAACAAATTAATAAAGACAAAAAAAAAGAAAGAGAAAGTGACAGAGAAAATTTTAATAAGGAAGATTAAACTTAAAACTGTATACTGCATTTTAAACCTGCCCTGAGAACTGGTTGTTAAAAAATACCAATACACCACTGTATATTCTGCTTTATAAAATGACTTTGCAATGCAATGCTTTACTATGTGGTATAATATAATTACTATGTAATGTAATATTTCACTATGTTCAGTCATTTTTTTAATCAATAAATACCTACTTCATGCAAACAAAATCCTATTATGATGCATCACTCATTAAGAAATAGAGATGAACATAGAATATAAATGGCTTTTCCAATGGAAACAATGTCTAGCAATTTCCTTTGTGATGGAGAGGTTTCAAGTAAAGTCTCCCAAAGAGAGTGATCTGTTGTATACATACCTTGGACAGACACTGTAGATAGGCAGTAAACTAAGGAGGAAATCAGTCTAAATTTCAGGCCTTTCAGTTTTCTAGGCTTATCCCTGAAACAAAGATCTATCTTTTTAACATCAACCGTCTTCTTTCACTGTATACCTACAGATCACAAAATATCATAGTGTCTGAATATTTAAAGCCATGGGCTTTTCGAAGGGGGAGGAATGTGGTAGTGATGGGACTGATAACAGCATGACAACCATAAGGTCCTATGAAGAAGGAAGTGAAAGGATCAAAGTGGACAAAGATGTCTGGTGAAACCAAAAGGAGTTGGAGAGACAAGATCAAGGAAAACCTTAAATACTCCATTGCCATCCATACAATGGCAAGCAATTTAGGGTAAAATTTCAAGCACATTGGGCAGACCTATTATGAGGAATTTAAAGGAGAACATACATCAGACAAGCAGAAGGTAATAATGGGTTGAAACAGGATCTCTGAAAGAGATGACCATATTGGCAATAACACAAATGTACAGTAGTATTTACTGACAGCTGAGTCTTGTATTAGGGCATACAATGGGTACTAAAAGATAGTGTGCCTGCTCTCATGGAGCTTATCCCATAACAATCAAGTTAAATATCCAACTTACCCAATACTTTCTACTCAGAAGGCAATCATTTTTTTATGTTTACAAAACCTACTTTAAGAGTCTGATTCATTCAGTGGATCTAGAGTAGTTACATGAAACTATATTTGCTTTACACTTCAGCTTTTCAGGTAAGTTGGAAGATGTAACAACAGAATGTCATGGAAAACAGTAGGGTTTGTTGCAGGATTGTGAGGTGCCAGACTACATAAGGAAGCAAACAAAATAAATTGGAATGACATATAAAAATGATCTCCACTCCTACCTTTATTCTCTACCAAGGAAAATTCCCAGTTACAGGTCAATAAGCATCTAGGATTGCTCTTGTGGGACCCCAGCCCTATTCAAAAACAGTAGGAAAATAAAGAGGAGAAGACTGTCTTTTCAAACTTTTGCACTTTCAATATTCTAGGGAAACAAGGTATAATCTCAGAGAAAGTAATCAGGAAACGTAAGAAAATAAACAAATAAAAAATCAATGAATGTACCAGTAAGAGTGTTATATTTAAAGGAACGATGTAACCAGAATTGCCATTCTGGAATAGCCATATTCAAATCTTGGCAACTACCAAATCACATCCTGTTAAAGGGGTATAATGGAAATGCAAATTTAAAGATCTTCCCTGTCCCTAGGCTAAAGTGCACCTGGAGCCTGGGGTGGGAGGCTTGTTTTTCAGTAGATACTTCTTGATTGGCCAGTGGGTCCAGAAGGTTGTTACATTCTCTGAGCCAGGAGAAGGCTATATAAGCCCTGATGTGTAGCTTTGTTTTGGGGCTCACTTTGAGAAGTGTTCTGTGATTTGATCTGGATTCTGGGAAGCCGTTGTCCAGAGCCCCCTGGCTTTGAAAAACCCAGATGTTGAAAGCCAGATGTTGATTTGGTATGGATGTAATGGTTGGACAGTTTGGAAAGCTGTCAACTTGATCTGTTTCTGTCTTGATAATTCTGCCTGTATACTTTGAAGTTCAGGGTTCTGACCTTTTTCCCCTGAACAAGGTAAATGATATATGTTTGACTGATTAAAGTAAGCTTGTTAACCCATTTTGAGTTGCTTTTCTTTATCAAAGCAGATCCAAGAGCCTGTGGTGGCAGCAAACCCTGAGGACGCTTGGGGTGCTTGCTGCTACAAGGGGAAAATTTACTTACATGTGAAATGAGGTAATTGGACTGGAAGACATCATTGGTCCTTCCCAATGTTAGGTTCATTGGACTCCCTCAGAGATTAAATTTCCTTATAAACAAAGATCAGGTTGTAGGGTAGAAAACATTAAAGGTACTTACCAGCTTTGTCTATCACTCTATGGTCCTATAACCCCAATTTTTATACAAAATTCTGACATAATGAATGCAGTGATAGGGAATTACTGTGTTGGGTGAGTCAAGAAAGGTTTCCTGGGAAATAATACAGGCAGATAGTTGGCACAGTATGATAGGTCACTGAGTATAAAATCAGGGAGACTTGAGTTCAAGTCTGATCATAAACACTTACTAGCTATGTGAACCTGAGTAAGTCAGGTAATCTCTGTTTGCTTAGATTTTCTTATTTCTAAAATAGGGCTATTTGCAACACCTATTTCACAAGGAGGTTGTAAATACTGAGAGATAATATTTGTAAGGCACTTGGCACAGAGACTGGCATGGAGTAGGTGCTACATAAATGCATATTTCCTTCTCTCCCTCTTCCTAATCACAGCAATGAATATAGATTGACAGAAAGTAATCAGAGACCATCTTAGACTTTTAGGGAGTCAAGAAGGCAAATTGAAGTAAGAATAAACTCATCTGAGTTGTGTGAGATGAAAATGAGTGGGGAGGGCAGAGATAAGATTGCAGAGAAGAAGCACACACTTGTTGTGAGCTCCCACTCCAACACTTCCAATACATGTAAAAAAAAAATGACTGAACAAACGTTAGAGCTCCAGAACCCACAAAGTGACAGAGCGAAAGAGATCTCCCACAGAAGGAAGCCTAGCAGGCAGACAGGAAGGGTCTATTGCAGGGAGCTGGGAGCCAAGCACAGGTGCACATGAGCCACATCGTTCTGGCCCCAGGCCCTGGACAGTGGCAGCTAGTGCAGACTTCAGGAGAGTGAATCACCAGCAGCTTTGGCGCTTTCCAGACTTCTCAAACCATTAAGGTCAAAGACAAATAAAAGGTCAGTGTGAAAATCTGTTGGAATGGGGGGAAGGGGACAGAAGATCAGAGTCTGGTCCCTGCCACCTGGGTGAGAAGTGGTGGAGGCACAATGGCTGTGCAGCCACCACCACCTGGCTGCCTCAAGAGCTCTGGGCTGCCGATGGTAGGAAGACCAAGTGACCATTCAGAGGTAATCACTCTTGCTTTAACCTGCTTGGTTCTATATTGAAGCCTTGGGTGGTGGTCCTAGGTTGTGTGACCAGTGAGCCAGAGCTTGTGGGGGCTGTAGATAGGGTGCCCTCCTAATAGCTCCAGTAGCTGCAAAAACCCCAGCAATTTGGGACATAGCTCTCTCCTTTCTGAAAGCAGAGTTCTGCTATGGCAAAGAGCTCAAAAGCCAAGTAATTTGCTGGCAATATGAGCAAGCATAGGAAACACAAACAGACCATAGAATCCTTTTGGGGGACAAAAAGGATCAAGGCATGGAGCAAGAGAAAGACAGCAAAATCAGAACTCCTGCATCAAAAGCATCCAAGGAAAATATGAATTGGTTAAAGGACATGGAGGAGCTCAAAAAAGATTTTGAAAATCAAGTAAGAGAAGTGGAGGAAAAATTGGAAAGAGAAATGAGAGTGATGCAAGAAAATCATGAAAAGTGGGTCAACAGCTTACTAAAGGTGACCCAAAAATACACTGAAGGAAATAACACCTTAAAAAATAGACTAACTTGGGCAGAGTCAAGATGGAGGAATAGAAACAGGACCTCCACGTGGCTCTGGCTCTGACCACTTCCAATCCATGTAAAAGGAGACTCTGAACAAACTTTGGAGCTACATAACCCACAAAATGACACAGAAAAGCTAAGCTCCCGCTGAGGATAGCCTGCAGGAATTGGCCAGCACAGCTCTCTGGGAGCCAAGCTCAGCCACACATGAAGTTTTAGCCTGAGCAGCCATCAGCTGCAGGGACTCCAGATCACCAGCAGCTGTGGTGTTCCAGAATTACCAACACATACATGCTAAGGACAAAGTGAGAGGGCAGTGCAGTGTGGACTTTGGGATCCAGTAGTTGGGAGTGCGTTGCCTTTTGCCCAGAGGGCGAGAAACTGCTGCACCACATGGCAGCTTCAGCTCCTGGCCTGCAGAGTGTCCAGGGGGACCAAGAAACCATTATGAGGGGTAATCACTCTTGTTTTAACCACTTGGATCTGGATTGCAGTCTAGGGTGGAAGTCCTGGGGTGTGTGACCAGCTTGCCAGAGCATGTTGAGGCTTCAGAGAGGGCACCCAACAAATACCTCTGGCAGCTGAGAAAACCCTAGTTTTCTAGTACAAAGCTGGTACTGGCACAAAGCTGGAACATGGTATGAAGCTCTCCTGTCTGGTAGCAGAGTCTGAATGTAGCAAAAAGCACGAAAGTCAAGTAATTGAGTGGCAACATGCCCAGGCAAAGGAAGCAAAGCAAACAGAAGAACCCATGATTAGAATCCTATTTGAGGGACAAAAAGGATCAAAGCATGGAACAGGAGGAAGACAGTGAAGTCAGAACTCCTGTACCAAAAGCTTCAAAGGAAAAGATGAGCTGGTTACAGGCAATACAGGATCTTAAGAAGCAATAAGACAAGTGGAGGTAAAATTGGGAAGAGAAATGAGAATGATGGAAGAAAATTATGAAATGAGAGTCACCAGCCCGACTGAAGAAAATAATACCTTAAAAATAGACTAACTCAAATAGCAAAAGAGGCTCAAAAAGGAAATGAGGAGGAGAATGCCTTAAAAAGATGCATTTGCCAGATGGAAAAAGAATCTCAAAAGCTCACTGAGGAGAATCATTGCCTCAGAATTAGATTGGAGCAAATGGAAGCTAATGATTTTATGAGAAATCAAGATGCTGTTAAACAGATCCAAACAACTGAAAGAATAGAAGGCAATGTGAAATATCTCATGGGAAAAATCACTGACCTGGAAAATAGATCCAGGAGAGAGAGTTTAAATATTATTGGGCTACCTGAAAGCCATGATCAAAGAAAGAACCTAAAAATCATCCTCCAAAAAATTTCTCAAGGAAAACAGTCCTGACATTTTAGAACCAGAGGGCAAAATAGAGGTTGAAAGAATCCACCAATCATCTCCTTAAAAAGATCACCACCCCCCCCAAAAAAAAAAACAACTCCTAGGGATATTTTAGCCAGGTTACAAAATTCCCAGATCAAGGAGAGAATATTACAAGCAGCCAGGAAGAAAAAATTTGAATATTTTGAAAACACAATCAAGATAATTCAGGATCTGGCAGCTTCTACACTGAGGGATCAAAGGGCTTGGAATATGATATTCTGGAGGTCAAAGGAGCTGGGATTAAAACCAAGAATCACGTTTTAGGGGAAAAATATGGTCATTCAGTGTAATAGAGGATTTTCAAGCATTCTTGATGAAAAAAAAAACAGAGTTGAACAGAAAATTTGACATTCAGATACAAGAAGCAAGATAAGCATAAGAAGTTAAACAGGGAAAAAATCATAAGGAACTTATCAAAGCTGAACTATTAATATTACTACATGGAAAACTGATAATTGTAATTAATGACATGTTTTTCAGTGTGAAAATAGTTGAAGGGAATAGAAATGTGTGTGTGTCTATACCAGAGGGTATATGGGCATATGAATACATATGTGAATGTGTGTATATATGTTTACAGGTATACATAGGTAGAGGGCACAGCACCAATTTAATAGGAAGGGATGATACTTAAAAGGTGAAATTAAGAGGTGAAAGAGGAATATAATGAGAGGAGATGGGGCGAGACAGAATGGGGAAAACTATCTTATAGAAGAGGCAAGGGAAAATGGTTAAAATGGAGGGGAAGAATAGGAAGGCAAAAGGAAATGGGTAAACCTTATTCTCATTGAATTTGGCTCAGGGAGGGAATGAAATACACACTAAATAGGGTATCTCACTCTACAGGAGAGTTGGGGGAAGGGGATGAGAGGGGGAATGATGGAAGGGAAGGCAGGCTGGGAGGGAGGGAAGTTGGAAGCACTCACTTTTGAAAAGGGACAAGATCAAAGTAGAGAATAGAATAAGTGGGAGCTGGGATAGGAGGGAGGGAAATATAGTCAGTCTCTTACAATATATCTACGATGTTAATGATTTGCATTAGCTACATATGTACAATCTATAATGAACTGCTTATCTTCCTAGTAGGCTTGTCACCCAGGGTGGGGGACAAGGGAGGAAGGGAATGAATCTGGAATTCAAAGTTTTAAAATCAAATGTTATATCCTTTTATTAGTACTATTTTACATGTAATTGGGAAATAAGATATACAGGCACTGGGGCATAGAGATCCACCATGCCCTACTGGAAAAGTCGAAGGGAGTATGGGAGAAGATATGGGAGAGAGCAGATTTGAGGAGGGGATATCCTGCGGGACTGATATTTTGGGGCAGTGGGTTGGGGAAGAATGGGGAGAAAAATTGTAACTCAAAATCTGGTGTAAATTAATGATGTAAATCAGAAGTTAATAAAGCATTTGAAAAATGAAAAAAAAATAGATTAACTCAAATGGCAAAAGACACCCAAAAAGCCAATGAGGAGAAAAATGCCCTAAAAAGTCAAATTTGACAGATGGAAAAGGAATTTTAAAAACTCACTGAAGAGAATTACTCCTTCAAAATTAGATTCGAGCAACTGGATGCTAATGAATTTATGAGAAACAGGAATTCTGTAAAATAGATCCAAACAAATGAAAAAAAAAATAGAAGACAATGTGAAATATCTCATTGGAAAATCCACTGACCTGGAAAATAGATCCAAGAGAGATAATTTAAAAGTTATTGGACTACCTGAAATTCATGATCAAAAAAAGAGCCTGGACACCCTCCTTCAAGAAATTACCAAGGAAAATTTCCCTGATATTCTAGAACCAGAGCGCAAAATAGAAATTGAAAGAATTCACCAATCACTTCTTGAAAAAGGTCCCAAAAAGAAAACTCATAGGAATATCATAGGCAAATTCCAGAGTTCCCAGGTCAAGGAAAAAATACTGCAAGGAGTCAGGAAGAAGCAATTTGAGTGTTGTGGAAACACAATCAGGACAACACAAGACCTAGCAACTTCTACATTAAGGGATAAAAGTGTTGGGAATATTATATTCTGGAGGTCAAAAGAGCTGGGATCAAATCCAAGAATCACCTATACAGCAAAACTGAGTATAATGCTTCAGGGGAAAATATTGCTATTCAATGAAATAGAAGATTTTTAAGCATTCTTGATTAAAAAAAAAAAAACAAGCTGAACAGAAAATTTCACTTTCAAATAGGAGAAGCAAGTTAAGCATCATGAGAAGCCCCAGTTTTGCTCTGAGTACTTCTGAAGCTCAAACTGTCCAAGAAATCTGAAGCTCCACATGCAGGGATTGCCTTCCCAAACTCCGTGGAAAGGCCATTTGATATGCTGCAGGCCTTTCCAATTCTGCTGCTCTAAATGGCAGGGCCTAACATTCTGTGTTCTGAGGTCCTCATCCACCCTGCCCTTGTGTACTACTCTATGTCCTCTGGCTCTTTCAGATCTGGCTTTTTTGTGTTCAGTGGCCCCTTCCATCTTTGATGTTCTCTGTTCAAAGGGGTTCTTCTAGGTCTGACATTCTCAACAATGATTCATTATGAAATCTCTCAAGGCCCATCCAAAAGGAGCTCCCATTTCCCTGCAGGGAGGACAAGGTGTCTTTACAGATATGTAAATAGAAATGATCACCTAACAATTGTGAGGATCTGGGAAGGCTTTTTGTAGGAGGCGGCACCTGACCTGACCCTTAAAGAACAGCAAGGAAAGAAAAGGTGTGGGTGGGGAGATAGGGCTTATCCAGGAATTGGGGACTGGTATCACAAGACTGAGGAACAGCTTTGGCTGGGAAGTAGAGATCTGAAAAATAAGGTGCAGGCAGATTGTGCTGGGGTTTAAAGCCAGGCTGATAAGTTTTGTGTTTTATCCTCAGAGGCATGGGAGCCATTTTGGATTTTGAGCAGGACAATGCCACAATCAGCCATGTATCTTGGGAAGATTATCTTGGTTCTGTGCAGAGGGTGAATTAGATGGGAGAGGGATTAGAATCAGGGAAGTGAATTAGGAGGTTATTTAAACAGCCCAAGTGGAAAGTGATGAGAGGCTAAACCAGAGTAGTGGCTGTGTGTATGAGCAGAGGGTGAAAATACCGATCTTGGTAGAATGGATACAGCTTAACAACATATTAGAGGGAGGGAGAAGGGAGAGGAAAGAGTCAGGAATGAATCCAAGCCTGGGAGCCTAAGAGATTAAAAGGATGATGGTTCCCTCACCAGCAAGAGGAAAATCTGGAGGAGAGGCTGGGCTTAGCATTTGGGTGGGAAGATAATGAATCTGGCTTCAGACATGATGAAGCTGACATTAAGATGGGCTATCTAGGTGGAAACATCCAGTAGATGCTTGGAGATATGGGACTGAGGCACAGGAAAGAGACTGAATCCGCCTGGACCTGGATCTGCATAGAAATTAGATGAGAACTCATAGGAGCAGATGAAATCACCTAGAGAGAAAAGGGCACAAAAGAGAGCCTTGAAGAACACACACACTTAAGAAGCAGGAAATAGGTAAGGATTCCTAACTGAGAATCAGACACAAAGACCCAGGAGAGATCAGGACCACTGGACCCAAGGGAGGGGTGAGCTAGTGGTCAGCTGTCAGAAGCTTGAGAGAAGCTGGATAGGGTAAGAGGAAAAACCATTGGAACTTAAACAGTTAAGAGATACTGGGTAAGCTTGGAACTGTAGTGGAATGCTGGGGTTAGGAAGCCAAGCCAGGAGGAGAGAAATGAATGGCCAGCCAGCTTAAAGAATCTTTTCTTTAAGAATCAGGACTTGGGCCATGAAAGGAAGGAGAGAGACAAGAAGATAGTTTGAGGGGATGTCGTTGTTTGTCCTTCATTCTCAAAGGGGACCATGGCATCTGGGAGGTGATGCCATGACTTGCAAATGAATTGGATTTAAGTGAGGGAGGGCTGGGCAAAGTCACCAGCCTCACTTTGTCCTTCAGAGCCAGATATAAATCAATATGACTGGAGATGACCCTGGATGCATGGGAGACCTATGCCTTTTTAAACTAATGTCTTTAACAGGCCTCAGTTTGACTGTGGCAATGTCCATTCAGTGATTAAGGCTAAGTAAGAAATGAAGCAGAGAATGGCCTCTTATGTAGTTGGAGGTGGGGGAGGGATGCAAATAAAAAAAGGTCTGGGAGGGAAACATTCTCAGGATTTCTGACCAAAACAAAACAAAAAAATTATTTTTACATTCACTCTGAGTCAATTGTGGCTCAAACACTGACAAAGTAGGGCTTGGCCTGGGAGCTACTTTTGATCAATCAATGAGAGCCAGAATGACTTGGAAGTTGTTTCCAGCCATTAGCCTATCAGTTCTTGAGGCAAAGAAAGGATTTTGCTATTCATAAGCATCAATAATGAGGACCCAACAATCTATTATTAATCTGGGCTCCCACCTTACCTTTCTTGCTGTACCACTTACAAATCCTTTACACAATCTTTCTGCTCTAGACTAATTCACCATTCCCTGAACATATGTTCAATTCAATTCATCAGGTATTTATTAAATAACTATTATGTTCTAGGACCTTAGAGAGATGCTGAGGATCTTAGAACAAAATCCTATACCCCCAAGTGTGCTGGAATTCCTTGCCCTTTGCTCCTACTAGTACCTCCACCAGAAATATGCTCCCTCCTTTCCTCCTCTTATCTAAATCCTCCCCATCCCATGTGATCACTTTCTTTGTCCAATGTTTTTGCCCAGGGTAGTAAAGCTTCTCTTAAACTGTGGGGGGAAAAAGAAAATGAGTGGGGAGGAAGGAACTCTCATCCAATAGACTCATTTTTTTTTCAGTGAAATATGGCACAAAGTTATCAATTGAGAAGTATGCAAAAGGAAATCACAGTAATTACTTATATCTTTAGAGTTAATTCCTGCTCCCCTTCCTACTGCAGAGAAAATAGTATGCCATGGGAGATGCTATTTTCTTTTTTTTATTATTTTGTTTGATTTGATTTTGGTATCCCAGGACAGTTGGGTAGCATGGTAGACAGAGTGATTAGCCTAAAGTTTGGAAGACTCATATTAATGAGTTCAGATCTTGCCTCAAATACTTATGAGTTGTGTGATCTTGAACAAAATTCTCTTTGGCTCAATCCCTCACTTGTAAAATGAGCTGAAGAAGGAAAATGGAAATCACTCCAGTATCTTTCACAAGAAAATCCAAAATGGAGTCAAAAAGAGTTGGACGTGACCCAAAGAACTGAAGAACAACATCCCAGGTTCTAAGCCTGTAGTCTCACGTACAATAAGCACTTAGGACATGCTTGGTGTATTGGATGACATATGAAAAACTACATAAGATTTTTAAAAGAATTTTTACATTTTCTACTTCCAATTTCTCAATAGTCCTGCAATTTAGAATGGACAGCTGTTATTATTCCTCTTCTTTAAGAAGTAAGGAACCTTGAGCTTCATGAAGTGACATGTGGGCTGTGACAGAGCACAGGTAGCAAATGTAAAAGGGATTGAACTTGCCACACTCCTCCTCCCCAACCCTACATCCAGCGCTCATTTCTTTGCACCATGCTGCTTTACACAATCAAGTTGTATGCATGCTTCTTGTAGTTGCTGTGTTTCTCAAATTATTTCAGTTGTGTCTGACTCTTAATGACCCCATCTAGAATTTTCTTGGCAAAATACTGGAGTTGTTTGTCATTTCCTTCTCCAGATCATTTTGTGGATGATGAAACTGAGGCAAACAGGCTTAAGTGACTTGGTTGCAGTCCTAAAACTGGTAAGCGCTGAAGACCAAGTCTCAAAGGCCAAACTCAAGTCTTCTGACTCCAGGTACAGAATCCTATGCAGTGAGCCACTATCTGCTCTCTAGAGTATGGAATTTCTAGTTCTATGAGTCTGAACAACCAAATAAAATGTTCTATTAATAATTTAATTAATTATATAATTATTAAATTATTAAAATAAATTAATAATTTGTATTAGTTAATTTTTTTCTAACTTAATTTAATTTAGAACTTTCAGTTCCACAAATTTTTGAATTCCAAATTTTCTCCCTCTCCTTTTGCTCCCCCCCCCCCCGTCCGGCATGGTAGATTGCAATCTGATATAGTTTCTATATATACCATTATATTAAGCATTAATCAAGTTGCAAAGAAGAATCATAACCAATGAAATGAACAATGAGAAAGATACAAAACCAAAAAGAGAGAAATTAAGTAGTTTGCTTCAATCTTCATTCAGATTCCATAATTCTCTGGATATTGATAGTCTTTTCCATCATGAGTCTTTTGGATTTGTCTTATAGCCTTGCCCTGCTGAGAAGACCCCATTCTATCAAAGTTAGTCATCACAGATACATTGTGACTATAATTGTGTACAATGTTCTCCTGTTTCTGACCCCTCACTCAGCATCAGTTTATATAAGTCCCTCCAGGTTATTATGAAGTCCATCTGCTCCTCATTTCTTATAGCAAAATATTCCATTACATTCATAATTGTTTATGTTGTTCGTTTAGTCATTCCTGAAATGATGGGCATTCCCTTGATTTCCAATTCTTTGCCACCATAAAAAGAGTTGCTGCTCAAGTCACTCCCCAAATGATAAATGGTCAAAGGATAAGAACAGGTAGTTTTCAGAGAAAGAAATTAAAGATATCTATGATCATAGGAAAAAATGCTCTAAATCACTATTGGTTAGTGATATGCAAATCAAAACAACTCTGACGTACCACATCTCACTGGTCAGATTGGCTAACATGACAAAATAGGAAAATGATAAATGCTGGAGAAGATGTGTGGAAATTGGTACACTAATGCATTGTTGGTAGAGTTGCAAACTTATCTAAACATTTCGGAAAACAATTTAGAACTATGCCCAAAGAGCTATAAAAACATGCATACCTTTTGACTCCGCAATGCCACTTCTGTGGCTGTATCCCAAAGAATTCATTCAAGTGGGAAGGAGCACCATATGTAAATGTTTCTTCTTAGGTTATCATGTTGGCACTCAATCAGTCTAACAAGCTTTTCTGTAGCAGTAAATATATCATCCATTTTAAAAGTACAGAAAAGGTGCCATGTTGGGTTCCTAGTGGGAAGAACCCAAAGGTTACTTCCATAAATCATCAAATATAACTAATCATTAATCAATCAGAGGTGCCACACTGGACTTAAATGAGCAAAATCCTGAATCCAAAGGTTCAAATATATGTATGTAAGAGGTTTTATAGTGGCAACATGAATAGAGAAATAGCCTCTGAGTCAAGAAGACAAGGGAACAAGAAATGCACCTAACACAAGCACAATTTGGAACCTGGCTAAGTCTTCAGACTCTCAGTGACCCATTCCAGTTTCTAAAAATACACATTGCTGATCTGAAGAGGTAAAGCAGAGTGTCTCATTGGAAACTCCCTATGCCAATGAAATTATAGGTATAGATTAAACGTAGGATGAGATACAGGGAAGGTTGATACTAAATAGGAACTATTGTGGAGACAAGTTCCATCAGAATAAAGAAGGGACTTAATTGATAAGTAAATAGTTCAGTAAAATTATTAAAATGTTTTATTTCTCAAAGCAAATGCACTAATGAAATCTGTTGACCAAGATTTTAGGACTCAGAGGTCTCACCCAAAAGACACTACTTAGGAACACTTCTGGGACAATGATGCCCAGTGAGGGCCATTATTTTCTCACAGCAATTAAGCTTCCTGGCCCAAGGCACATTTCACAGCTGTCTACAAACTTGTTTGACTAATATTGTAAACAGAATGCAGACCAGGAGAGAGTGAGTGCTGTACAATTCAAAATCTGTCTATAGTGAGCCAGTTGTCAAGAGAGGGGCCAAGAGTACCATTGGTAACACCAATCTCATTCCCTAAATTTATATTCCATAGAAAGCAATGTAAATGAGGACTCTAGACTTTCACTAAATAAACTCTTAGCCATTCTTTGGAATTTCAGTTTTGTAGCAATGTGTTGATTTGGACATGAATTGTAGGAACTCAGCAAGCACGATTATTTTTTCTCCTAAAATTAAGAAAAATGCTTCTTCAAAACATCTCTTAGGTTCTTCATTTACAAAGTGAAGAGTTTGGACTTAGATCATCAGCCAGTCCACCAAAAGATATTTATTCATCATCTTCTATGTTACAGGTACTTTGCAAGGCTCTAGGCATACAAATGATGTCAGAAAATCAAATAGTTCTTGGCTTTGAGAAACGTACATTCAATCAATAGAAACTTTCTATCTCTATCCTTTGACCATATGAAACATATTGAATATGACCATTTGGCAAAAAGAATCAAACTTGCATTGGGGAGAGGGGAAGACATAGAGCCAAACAATATATCACGGAAATCTAATGGAGGATGTTTCTAGGAACTTGAAGGGAAGTAGAGTGTATTCATTCCAGATGTGAAAATAAAGGCATGCAAAAAATACAGGATTATTGATCTATATCTGTGATAGTAATGGCAATTAAAGATTCCCCTGTATTGGCTTGGTTTTCAAATTGATTGTATTAAAACCCAGAGTTTGTTAATCCCACCTGTGGGATGGGCTTGTTGATGTGAAAAGAGAGTCCTGAAGTGGGAGGAGCTGGTGATGTAGATTTGGAGAGACACTAGAGAGAGGCGGAAGATTTTTTTTTGGAAGCAGCACCTCGTGGAGAGAGAGAGACTAAGGGAATTGCTGGTGGCCGCTTTGAATTGCCCTGGACTTTTGAGACCTGCCCCCTGAGCTGCCAAGGACTGAGGAGACATGGCTGTTTTGCTGGTACTTTGTCTGTCTGTTTTGATGTTATTTTGCCAGATTTGTCCACTGTTGAAAAACTGTCCTGTTGAAGAAGTCCTGGAACCTGGCATTTGGTTAAGAAGGCCTGAGACTGTCCTGCAGACAGAGAGTGAATACTGTCCACTGGTGAGGGACAGTACTGTTGTTGCAGGGGTCTGGAGACTGTCCGGCAGACAGAATGAATGCTGTCCACTGGTGAGGGACAGTGCTGTTGTTGCAGGGGTCTGGGAGCCTTTCTGTTGGTTCAGAAGCCCTGAAGAAGGATTTTCTTGTTGTATGTTTACAGAAATCCTGGGAGAGGGCTTTGCTAATGTGTTCAGGGGTTCTAGGACTGTTCTACAGACAGAGGATAAATTCATGAAGGGACTGGCAATGTATCTTATGGCCTTGCTAAGCCTTGTCTCTCCAGGAACTAAGATTGCTGAGAACTTGCCTCGTGTCAAGATGAAGAAAAGACCTCCATTTGGGTATTAAGTGCTGTGTTTAAACTTGATGTAACTCTGGGGTAGATTCAATTGTGATCCAGGGGTGGGGAACTTTTGACCTTTTTGTGTTCTATGGTTGAGCAAATGAATGTATTTTACTTGTGTTTGGAAACTAATCTCCATTTGAGAAGAGGGGCTTTGTGGTGGACTTAATTAAGGTATAGCCTAGGGGTGGAGAAGTATTTAGAACCGAGACTTTGTAATTGATTGAATGATTGGAAGGTCCTGGGCTGGGGTAGTACTTGGAGATTATTTAATCATACTTAGTAAATACTGTATTCTGAATGATGTCATGTTTTGATCTTCTCTGTTCTGGGTTTGTTACTGAATAAAATAGAGAGCACCTATGCTGGTATTTTGAACCTGGGAAGTTGCCTTTGCTTGATATTACATTACAATATCCAGGAAAAATCTTTCAGGTCCCATAGAAAAACATCTTTATTCGACTGAGAAGGATACTGAGATCCAAAGTCACAAACATAGTAAGCTCCAGATGTGGGATTTGAAGTCAAATTCAAGGCAAAATAGGGAATGGAGGGCATTCGAAATGTTGCTAGTAGGTAATATTTCTGAGGGAAAATCTTTTAAGCAAGTTCTAAGCTACAAAAGAAAAATACATATGAATATATTCTTATATATGCATAATACACATATCTATCTATTCATCTATCTAGATATCTATCTCCCTTGCCATAGTGGGAATTTTTTTTATTTTAATGTTGTATAAAACTCTAAGTGGTCAATCTCACCCTCCTGTCGGCTATTCATAAAACAAACATGCCTTCAGAGCTCATTATGAACGAGACAAAGTGCTAAGTGCTGAGGACAGAATGAAAAGCCAAAGACAGCTGCTGTTTTTTTGTTTTGTTTTGCTTTTTCTCTCAAGGACCTCATGGTCTGATGGGGGAGACAATGAGAAAATAACCATATGCTAGCAAAATATGTAACATGGGATAAATTGGATAGAACCATCAGAAGGTAGGCACTAGCATTTAGGGGGTCACTAAGGGCTCCTTGATAAAAAGGTAACATTTTCATTTCAAGCCAGGAAAACAGGAGGCAGAGATGAGGAGGGAGAGAATTATAGGTATAGTGGAGAGTCTCTGCAAATGCCAAGAGGCAGGAGTTAGAGTGTCTCATGAGAAGCCAGCCCACTCAATTTCACAGTAAGTGGAGGGTAAATTAGAGTGGGGAGAGACTTTAGGCAGGAAAACAAAAAAAAATGTGGTAAGCCAGATGTGATGTACTGTCCTGCACCAGGGTAGTGTCAGTATCAGAAGAGAGAAGGCAGAGATGAGGGATTTTACAGAAGTAAATTGCCAAACTTGGTAACAAATTATTGGGGTGTGTGTAAAAGAGAATGAAAAGTTGAGAATGAGACATAGATTATAAGACTGGGTTACTGGGAAAATGATGGTGTCTTCAATAGTAACAAGGAAATTTGGAAACAGAGGATTTAGGGGGGGAAATGAGTTAATTTTGGACAGGTTTTTAAGATGTGTACAAAACATCCATTTCTAAATGATGAAAAGGCAGTTGGAGATGTGAATCTGAAGGCTTGGAAAGAAGTTAGGGCTGGGCAAATAAATATGAGAACCATCTTCTTCAAGATTGTAACCGAGTTCATGAGATCTTTCAAAGTACATTAAAGGGAGAAAATAAAAGGATGCAAGACGGAGACCTAGAGACACTCTCCATTAGTGGGAGCAAAGGAGACTGAGAGAGAATAATCAGACAGAAAAGAGAACCAGGTTAAAATCATGGAAAGCTAAAGAAGAAAGCATAAAGGACAAAAAGGTTATCAATGATACCGACAGCTACAGAAAAGTATGGAAGAATGAGGAGTGAGAAAAAGGCCTTTAGATTTGGCATTTAAGAAGTCATCAGTAACTTTAGAGAAAACCATTTCAGTTGAATGATTAGGGAAAGAGTCAGATTGCAGAAAGTAGAGAGTGTGAGAAAAGGAAATGGAAGCATACATTTTAAAGGATCTTCACATGCAGATAAATCACAAGAGAGGAAAGCTTTGAGATGATAGCTAGTGGAGAAAGAAACATCAAGGGAGAAATTTTGAGAATGTGGGAGGCATTGACTTGCTTTTAGGCAGTGAGGAAACAGCCAGTAGATAAGAAAAAAATGAGATTAGTGAGATAGTGAGGGGATTAGAGGGTATTATCTGCTGTAGCAGACAGGACAAAATGAAATCACTTGTTCACATAGAATGGTTTGCCTTGGTGAGGAGAAGGGCCAGTTTTTCATGTGAGATTGGAGAAGAGGAGATAGTGGCAGATGAGATGAAAAAGAGAAGAGAAAGGGGGCATACTGTCAAATGGACAGAATTTGTTTTCAGTGAAATATGAGGCAAGTTTCTATGATGGGAAACATTGACAGGGAAGTCATGAAAGCTATGAGGCTTGATGAAAAGGTTTTAAAAAACCACTGGGGTGAATGGGATAATGACTCCATTAGGGATGAGGGCCCATTTGATACTATGCAACACAAATTTGTAGTGCTCTCAGTCAACATGCTTTCATGATTTCTTCAAGCACAAGAAACAGCAGAAACTTACTGTGGTGGAAGTAATCCAAGACTTAGACTTGGTAGGGCACAATCTGTAACAAAATTAGGACACAAAAGACTGCAGAGAAGCAATATAACATTAAATAGGTTCATCAGTTGGTCAAAATGAGCAAGGAAGAAAAAAATAACGAATGAATAGGAAAGAGATGAGGGGGTGAAGGCACTGGAGATTATGGTATATATGAAAAATGGGGTTTGGATTTACAAGATGAAAAAAATGTGGTACATCAACTGTTGGCAGCTGGAGGCATGAAGGTATGGATTGCCAACCTTTGCACTTGAACATGATGCCTTATCTCCTCCCGAAGAGAATAAACTGGGTTCTTTGCACTAAAAATATTCTAATACTTGAAAAGATTCATGATCTCAGTAAGACACATGTTCATTCTACTGTAGCAAATTATTAGCATTCATGCATTCTCATCCTAAAGAAATCTGAAATCTATTCTCCCATGAGTTCACCAGAAAATATCTAAGTATCATCAGTGTGTCCTTGGGCAAGTGACTTAGTCTCAGACTCTGTACCTCCCTAACATAAGACAAAGTCTCCCCTACTTTATAATCCAATACTATCTAATAAATCTGGTTTGGCTAATGCTTTAAAGTTTAGAAAATGTTTTCGTTACACCAGGATTTTGTGGCTAAAGTATAAGTGTCCTTTATATCTACTTTTAATATGAGAAGTGTTATCCACAGGCAAGGCCCAAAGAGTTATTGACATTCCCAGGCTTGCCCACTTAAGGAATATTGGAGCGAGGATTTGAATTCAGGCCTGCTGACTTCATTTCCACCATTTATTCAAGCACTCCAATGCTGCCTCAGTATGGTAATGATGAGGATGAAGATAAATATGATACCTGATACTTATACAAGTTTGCAAAGAAGTGTTTTATACCTAGCATCTTTTTAAACTCCTGTTGTGAAATGTCCTAGAAAAAAAGGAGGTTAGAAACGAGATGTAAGGGGGATGAAAAACAAAGAGAAAGAGAGAAAATCAGAGGATCAGAGATCTTGAGGTAGAAAGGGACTTTAGAGGCCATGAAGTCCAACCCCCTTTTTTATAGATCAGAACACTGTGGCATATAGAGGTTAAGTGACTCATGTTAGATCGCCAGGCTGGTGAGTGTCTGAAGTAGGTTTTGAATGGATGTCGCAAGGGGGTTTCATTTGTGTAGGGTAGAGGGCAAAGACCAGGAAATCTTCAGCAATTCAGTATGTTAACAGAATTGCATGGAACACTCAAAGATTAAGTCGCATGTTCATAATCACACAGGAAGTCTATGTTAGAGGCAGGATTGAAATCTAGACCTTCCTGACTCCAAGGTCAACTCTCTATGAAAAGTTTTCTCAAAATCAAGGAATTTTAATGGACTATGTGAGATTTGTTTTTTTTTAATATTCTGACATGTTTCTTTATAATTCTTTGTAATTTCCTTTGTAATTCTTTGTATTTTACTTCATGCACTTAAAATACTACTCTCGGAAGAGGTTCATAGGCTTCAACAAAGTTCAGAAGGAGTCCATCAAGCAATATGCCCCCTCTAGATTGTTAGTGGAAATATTATTATCCCCATCTTATAGATAAGTATACTGAGGCTCAGAGGTTAAGTGGCACATAATGTCCACCTAGATAGTGAGTGCCAGAGATAGGATCTGAATCCATTTCTTCCAAAATCTGAGGTCAGCTCTCTAGCTACCATTCGTTGCCGTCTACTTCATGACCGTCATGTTTTTCTTAAGCTGTTTTACTTTTAAAACATCCAAAATCTTCACCTAAATCTGGAAGGGTTTTTGCTGTCCTTTTACCAATAAGGTTCTTCTGGCCATTTCTCGTCCACCATGCTATATTCTTTCTGTGCTTAAGAATATTGGCTATTTAATCAATATTTACCTTTTTTTCAGTGATGGTGATGATAATCCCTCCATACCCCTAGTGCATGCTTTCAGGATTTGGTGTAGCCAAAAATGTTTAATTATCTGCCAGTGAATTATATGGGTCTATATATCTCTAGACTCAGCTCAGTAGATCCCTGGGAAACAGTCTCATTGCTAGGAACAAACTTTAGGCTCCTTGAGATGGAAGCCTGAGGTTCCTGGCCAGAAACTGATATTTCATTGGCACAGCCATCTAAGATCCAGAGCTCAACTCCACATCCCAAGAGATATCAAAGTTGGGCCTGAGTATAATAACGGGCTACACTTTGGAAAACAGGGCTTTTTGCCCCCTCCCTGGGATACTGGGTGGGGGGTAATAGCTAAAAGCATAAAATCTTGTGATGTTGGCTCTCTTTCATGCCAACCTTCAGAAAGATAGCATAAAGCTGTGGTTTATGAAAATGAAAAGATATATCATCATCTTTATCCTCTTCGTCTTCTTCCTCACAATTTCTAGTGCAGTGACCCAAGGTTATAGTCATGGGCACCATAGAGCCAAGGAAACCTAGACTATGTTATCCTTGATAAATGAACAGGGACAGTCTTTGGCTAAGGTCACAGGATGATTCAGAAATTCAGTCTTTACATTGATGGCCTGAGACATAAATGCTCTGTAACAATTTTAAATATATAATTTCTAGTCTTTTTACATTACTTTTAACATGGAAATTATCAAATCCATTCTTGAGGTTGGCATTTTCCTTTCCATCCTTTGTCTTTTTGGTCCCCTTCCACCTTCAACATTTTATAAAAATAGCTAGCATTTAGATAGTGCATTAAATTTCACAATATCATTTTTGTTCTCACAACAACCCTGGGAGGGAGACACTATTATTAGCCCCATTTTGTTTTCAGATGAGGAAACTGAAGCTAAGAGAATGGAACTTCCTTGTCTAGAGCCTCACAGGAAGTACATGATTGAGACTGAACTCAGATCTTCCTGACTCCAGGCCCAGTGCTCTATCCACTATCTTGCTTAATTAGAGTTAAGGAAGGATTGTTTTTTTGCTTTGAGAGAGTATAGAAGAGAGGAGAGGAGAGGAAGAGAGGGAAGAGGACAGGAGGGGAGGGGAGAAGAAAGGAAAAGTATGGGCAGGGCAGAGCAGGAGAGCAGAGCGGAAAAAAAAAAAAACTGTGTTGTAATTTTGCTGAGTAAATACATTTAAACTATCCCTGATGAATCCTGAGATGGGTGGTAGACTCACACAATCTAACTGGAAGTTTCAGAAGAAAAAGCTATTGCTTAAATGAGAAACTATTAGGATTTCAGAGAACCAAGATAGCAGAGTAAACAGTAAAATGCTGTAACTTTCCCATAGTCACCTTCAAACAACCATAAAAGAATGCTCAACACAAATTCTGAAATAGTTGAACCAGCAAAAATATGGGGTAAAAAATATTTGAGCCAAACACACTTGGAAGTTTGGCAGGAAGAGTCTGCCCCACTAGGGGGAAAGGTGAGTATAGTTCAGGAAAGGAAGAATCCTAGAAAGTTTGCTACTGCAAGCCCCATCTCAGCAAACCAGTGGGAGAGCCCGAGCCCTGGAGTGGTAGAGAAGGCAACCATCCACTCCAAGACCCATCCACATACCTCAGCATAGCCAGGGGAATTCTAACTCTGACAACCACTACTTGCTTCAGCATAGCCCTAGGCAAACAGGCAACCTCCAGCTCCCAAGACTTCCACATGCCTCAGTGTAGCACCAGACAAACAGGTAGAAGCCAACCCTATGGGTGCCTAAGAAAACAGGCAGCCTCCCATGTCGGACCCCAACACAGGCTTCAGTATAGCCATGATCAAACAGGAAGCTGCCAGTGATCAGGACACTACCAACTTTGATGTATACCCAGGAAAATGCAGAAGCACACCACCAGCCTCAACACATGCCAGACACCAGCATTAGGACACTGCTCAGCGTCAGGTAAGCATTCAGATCCTATGGCCTCTAGCAGTGCTACCCACCCTCTACCTCCATCCCGCCATGGGCCTCAGGGCAACACCAGTGTAGTACCAGATAAGCAGCCAGGGCCTGCAGCCCCTGGAACAAGAAACCTAACAGAGTATCCCTTCTACATGTAAAAGAAAGGGAAAAGGGGCAAAAAGATGAGCAAAAATCAAGATACAAAGCTGACCCTGGAAAGTCATTCTGGTGATAGGGAAGATGAAGACACAGTCTTAGAAGAAGAGAACAATGGCAAAAAAAAAACCCTGTAGGCAAAACTCCAAATTAAAATGTGAAGTGGTTTTAAGCCCAGAAAGAAATCATGGAAAAGTTCAAAAAGAAGTTTAAAAATTCTACGAGAGGAGTAGAAGAAAAAGTCAAAAAAGAAATGCGAGTGACGCAAGAGAATTAAGCAAAAAGAACCGCCAACTTAGAAAAAGCACCTGATTGCTTAAAAAGTGGAAATGATCAAATGGAAGAGGAGATGCAAAATCTACTAAACAAATCACTCCTTAAAGAGTATAACTGGCCAAATAGAACAGAAAGCTAAAGAGCTAATTGAGGAAAACAACTGCTTAAAAGTTAGAACGTGGCAAGTGGAAAGTAAGGACTCTGTGAGTCATCAAGAATCTATCAAACAAATTCAAAAGAATTGAAAAAAAATACCGCATGAAAACAAACAAACAACTAACTTAGGAAATGGATCCAGGAAAGACAATATCTGAATCAACGGACTACCTGAAAACCGTAACCAATAGCAGGGCCTGGACAGCATCTTTCAAGATATTATCAAAGAAAATTGTGCTGATGTCCTAGAACCAATGGGCAAAGTAGTCATTGAAAGAATCCACATTAGGAAAGAGGTCCTAAAATGAAAACTCCATGGAACATTATAGCCAAAACTCGGAACTATCAGGTCAAGGAAATAATACTACAAATGGCAAGAAAGAAATAATTAAAATAGGGCAGATTCACAATCATGATTATACAGAATTTAATAGCTGCAATATTTAAAAGATTGGAGATCATGGAACATAATATTCCAGAAAACAAAAGAGAGGGGACTATAACCAAGAATCACTTACCCAGCAAAATTAAGCATAATACATTGAGGGGTACATGGTCATTCAATCAAATAGAAGGATTTCAAGCTTTTATAAGGAAGGAGAAGACTAAATTTAAACAAAATTTTCACCTCTAATATCAAGACCCAAGAGAAGCATAAAATGGGGAAAAAGGGAAAAAATAAGGAGTCCAACAAACCTAAACTCTTTAATCCCTACACGGGAAAGTGATACTTGTAATTCTTAACAATGATATCACTAATAGTACAGCTAGAAGGAATAAACATAAGTAGAGGATATGGCTATAACAAGACTTTGAGGGAATGACGTAAAAATAATTAAAGGATGAGAAAGAGCAGTACACTCAGTACAGAAGGAAGGAAGAGAAAGGATTGGATGAATTATTCCACATGAAGAGGCAATAGAAGAAAATAACAGAACACAAACTTGGTATCGATCAACATTTCACATTGTATACCAAGAAAAGATCAAAATGGTACATGATTTAGACATGTATGCCATAGACGCCACAGATACACTACAAGAGCAAGCAATAGTCTACCTGTCAGATCTATGGGGAAGGGAAGAATTCATGACCAAATGAGAGATAGAGAGCATCATGAAATGTAAAATAGATCATTTCGATTTCATTAAAATAAAAAAAAAAGATTTTGTACGAACAAAACCAATGCAATCAAGATTAGAAGGAAAACAGAATATTATGGAAGAATATTCATAGTAAGTACCTCTGATAAAGGCCCAATTTCTCAAAGATATAGAGAACTGAGTCAAATTTATAAGAATGCAAATAATTCCCAAATTGAGAATTGATTAAATCATAAAAACAGGTAGTTTTCAGATGGAGAAATCAAAGCTATATATAGGCATATGAAGAAGAGCTTTAAATCACTTTTGATTATACAAATGCAAATTAAAACAACTCTGAGGTACTACCTCATACTTATGAAATTGGCTAATATGATAAAATAAAGAAAATTGTGAATATTAAGGAGGATTTGGGAAACTAATGCACTTTTGGTGGAGTTGTGAACTTATCCAACCATTCTGTAGAGCAATTTGGAGCTATGTTCAAAGGACAGCCCAATGGAATATCCTTTGATTCATCAACATCACTATTAGGTCTGGTATCAAAGAGATCATAAAAAAGGGAAATGGGTATACATGTGCAAAAATATTTATAGCAGCCATTTTTTGTGGTAGTAAAATATTGGAAATTGAGGGGATGAAAATCAATTAGGGAATGGATAAACAAGTTGTGGTATATGAATGTAATGGAATGTAATTGTTCAAAAATAAATGGTTAACTGGCAGATGTCAGAAAAAAAACTGGGAAGATTTAGATGAAGTAATGCAAAGTCAAATGAGCAGAACAAGGGAAATATTGTACAGAGGGCCATCTACATATTGTGGTGATCAACTATGAATGACTGAGTTCTTCATAACAATACACTGGTCCAAGACAATTATAAAGGTCTCATGAAATAATATTTTATCCATATCCCAATAAAAACTGATGTACTCTGGATGCAGATTGAGGCATATTTTTTAACTTTATTCTTTTCCATGTTTTTTTTCTTTTGATCTATTTCTTCTTTCACAACTATGACTAATATGGAAATATGTTTTACACGATAGCACATGTATAACCTATAGCAAGTTGCCTACCATTTTCAGGAGAGGGGAAGGGAGGGATAGAGGGAAATAGAAAAATTTCTAACTCAAATCGTGTAAAAATAAATGCTAAAAAATGTCTTGATATATAATTGGGGAAAATAAAATGCTATTTAAAAAAGAGAAATCTTTGGAACCTTTAATTGTTTTCCTCAATGATTTCTCAGAAACCTGAGAGTTTCATCAATTGGTGATTTTGAATTCAAGCCCCATTCACTTCTGCTTGGGATTCTTTGGTTCATATTAAAAATAACAATAATAAAGTGTGCTGACAGGGACTCTGCATATTGTTCAGACAATGCGATCAGTTCCTTTTTTCATTTCTGCAAAATATTTATTTCTCAGAAGAGCACAGCCCTCATCTCAGCACAGAGATGTGCTCCTCTTCAGTCCAAGATGGATGGGATAATTAAGACACTTCCTGTGTCTCATCTGGACTGTGGTTCAGAATGTACTTTGCTGGGCCTCTGGCTTTCATGTTAGGCAAGTGGTAAGCCATAAATCGCTAGAGTAAGATGAAGCTAGAGCAAAAGCACAGTGGGGAGTTCAAAGAGGTCCCAATGCCCTCTTGAAAGCAATCACATAGATTGCCACTAGAAAACATCACACTTCTTTTTTACTTTTTATTTTCACAGTATGTTTTAATTTAAATTGAGCAAAGAAAACAGGAGCAATTTTGTAATGGACAGCTCCTCAGAGTCGTCTAAAAGTTTGTTTGTTTCTTTGTTTTTCTTCTAACTGCTCATTTGCTAGATACTTTGCATTATCCCAAGAACCACTTGTGATATTTCCCATTTTGGACACAAGGGGGCGGACACTAACTCTAGTAGCTAAGATGCTGTGGAGCTTGTTGATTAAATAAACTACCTGGTCTCGTCCAGCTGTTATTCACTGAACCTCCTTCGGTCATTTATTTTATCTACCTATTTGTAATTCCATTACAAGTCTCACTTAGTATTCTGCCTGACTTAAAATGTTCTGTGTACCTACCACATAGGGCTGTTATCAGGAATCAAAAGATATAAATACTATTTAAAAAGGACTTTATAAACATGAATGTGCTGCTATAAACAATCTGTTCAGAGAAATCTAGATTTAGGGCTATAAGTGATTTATCAGCTCATTTAGTTCAAACTTCTCTTAGAACAAGTGAGGAAACTGAGGCTCAGAGAAGTTAACGGACTTGCTCAAAGTCAGCTGGGAAAGAAAGGAAATATTTACACATAGGTATATAGTCTATATTGTCACACAGTAAGTAGGTTGCAGTGATCAGATTTTTAATGGTTTCTGGAAAAGGACAACGATGCTATCTGAACTGCAGAAGAGGCTTGCAGGAAATTGTCGCACTAAATTTACATCTGTGGAATATTTCCACTGGTCACATTCTCTGAGAAAGATAGTGATTTCCCAACCCACCCCCCGGCTTATTGCCACCAATCTGATGAGACTGGGGTAAATGAAATCATTTTAATTTAAGAAATACTTATTAAACCACTATTATGTGGTAAGCAAATTGATAGATGCTTAGTCTAAAAAAAAACCCATCTTTATGCTCAAACATCTTATATAACACTGAAAAATATATTGGAAGGTAAGAAGGAGTCTGAATCACATAGCAATAGAGATAGATATAGAGATAGATGGACATGGGTAGAGGTAGAGAGAGATATGGATGCATATATAGATATTGTTATATGGAGATACATATATAGATCTCCATATATTGATATTTATATTACCTATATCTATCTATCTATATATACCTGTATCTAGATAGATAAATACTAATATCTATACAGATCTATATCTACCCACACATATATAATGTCTACATAGAGATCCATATCTATCTATACTTATATGTACCTATATCTATCTATAAATACAGATATAGATATTAGGTAAGTGAAGTTAAAAACCTCTGATTTAGTGGTAGTTTTATTCCCAACACATCAAGGCAAAATGGAAGAACACTATGGATAATGACCAAATAATATCTGATCTCAGATTTTCAGAGTTAGAAGACATATCAAAGGTCATGTGAAGCAATCTGAGTGTGAACATGAAACCCAACACCCCTGTCAAATACTCATCTGACTTTATCCCGAAGACTTGTGGAGACCCCATTAGATCCCAAGACTTCCTCTAACACTTTTCAATTGATTTTAATTCAGTTCATTTCAGTTCAAGTTCCTTGCAGGCAGTGTTTTTTTTTTTTTTAATTTTTGTCTATCTATCTCTAACACAAAGCCCAATGATTACTACGTAGCAGTTTCTTAACTTATGGGTGAGGATTCATTGATTGACACAGGGTGGAGGAGTGCCTAGAGAGCTAAACCCTGGTCACAGAAGATGGAGGTTCAACTTCTGTCTGTGACACACACTGGCTGTGTGACTTTGAATAAGCCATCTAAACTCTCTGACCCAGAAAAATACTATAGTCTTACCAGCAACTTGTAAGTTTCAGAATAGTTGCTGGTATCAACTGAAAGACAATTTCTATACCAGGACTCCCCGACCACAACTGGAAGCTCGGGCCAAGGCCCCTCACACTACCCAAGACATGAACACTTGCCAATCGCAGACCCTATGCTAGTCATGGTCAAAATGAATGCAAAAAAAACAAAAAGAGACATCTCCTTCTCTCAGGTAGCCTTTTCTCTCCTATTAACTTTTTGAAAATTCAAATCATTAGAAAGTAGAGAACAGCAAGAGAAGAGTTTAGCACCTAATAGCAATCAGCTAAGCTATTCCCTCAACTAATGGCCAGATAAAGGGTAATAATACTTTGCCTTGCTCTTTCTTTTTCTATTGCACTGCAAAGATAGGGTTGAAAATGCATGTCTCGTTTGTACAATTATTTTTAATTCAACATAATTGAGTCAAAAATAAAATAATGTAAAAAAAAGAAAATAAACATCTCAATCAATCAATCAACCAATTATTGACTGTGTGAAAAATCTTTGAAAATCATTGGTTGAACTGAAATAAGCCAAGTGTAGGAACAGGAAATCCCTTATAAAAGACTGGGAATTTTTCCCATGGCCTCTAGATACTGTTTGGAAATTATCAATAAGGTAAGAAAGCAGAAGAATCCCAGATTTTGCAGCATATGGTTTTCCAGCACACCTGTGAGGAACATAGTAGTGATTTGGAGAAGAAGAGGGAGATCTCATGGAAGATCATCAGTTCTATAGACATCCTGGAGAAGCAGACCTACAAAGGAAGTCTCAAGAAAAGGTTGGTTCTTTCCCCAACATTCCCTTTGTATCAGTCTAACCTCAGGCATTATAATATGATCAGATATACCTTAATCAAACATTTCCAAGAAAATTAATTTCCCCCCTCAACAACAAAGAGTCCAAGGATTAACCACATATAAGCCAGAGAGAGCAATCCCTATCTAAACATTAGGTATTTTCTATGTAGGAGTTTCAGAACAATTATCAAAGAACTCTTAACTTTTCATTATATAAAATTTCATTAAATAAATTCCTTAAAGTTGAAGAAGAAAGACCTAACTGCATCTTAGGAGTTGTTATGTTAGTCCCAAGAAAATGAGGTAATTATAATGAGATATTGCAGTAATATTACAAGATGATGGAAGCTACTGTGATTCCTGAGTCCAAGGAATGTTTTCTTTGTCAGCAAGAAGAGATAGGCTAGAAAATAGTAATCTCTATGTGACCTTTGTGACCAGAAGGGAAGCCAATCAAATGGTGGTAAAAATTGTGATAAAAAAAAGCTAAAAAATGAATATCTCTTTTCTGTAATTACTACTTTTTCAGCTTCCAAATGTTTTGTGGAACACACTGACTTTCTTTTTTTGTGTGTTTATAAATTTGTTTACTTTTAGTTTACAAGATTCAGTTCCACAATCCCTTGAATTTCAGATTTTCTCCCTGTCTTCTCTCTGCCCACCCCTCACCCCTCCTGGTGACATGCAATCAAGTATGGGATCTACAAATACTTTCCCATTAGAAATGAAGTTGTAAAGATAGATTATAACCAATGGAATGAACAATGAGAAAGAGGAAACAAAACCAAACAAGAAAAAGAAAGAGAGTAGGTAATTTGCTTCAATCTGCATTCAAACTCTGTAGCTCTTTCTCTGAATTTAAACATCTCTTTCCATCATGGGACTTTTGGAGTTGTCTTATAACCTTGCTTTGCTGAGAATAGCCCAGTCTATCAAAATTGGTCATCACACATACTTTGTGTCTGTAATTGTGTATACATTTCTCCTGCTTCTGCTTTTCTCATTCATTTTCAGTTTGTATAAGTCTCTCCAGATAAATATGAAGCCCATCTGCTCCTCATTCTTTATGCTACAATAGTATTCCATTACATTAATGTACCACAACTTGTTTAGCCATTCCTCAATCAATGGGCATCCCCTTGATTTCCAATTCTTTGCCACCACAAAAAGAGCTTCTATAAATATTTTTATACATATGGGTCTTCCTAACACTTCTATGATCTCTTTGGGATATGACCATAGAAGTTTCTGGTCATATCATACACAATTTCTGGGTCAAATGGTATGCACTTATTTATAGCACTTTGGGCATAGTTCTAGATAGCTCTCCAGAATGGTTGAATCAGTTCACAACTCTACCAACAATGGATTAGTGTTCCAATTTTTCCATGTCCTCTCCAGAATTTATCATTTTCCTGTTTTATTATCTTAGCCAATCTGACAGGTGAGATGTGGTACCCCAGAGTTGTTTTGATTTGCATTTCTCTAATGAATAGTGATTTGGAGCATTTTTTATATAACTTAGAGACAAGTTTAATTTCTTCCTCTGAAAACTCCCTGTTTATAACCTTTGACCATTTATCAATTGAGGGAATGACTTGTATTCTTATAGATTTGACTGAATTCTCTGTATATTTTAGAAATGAGGCCTTTGTCAGACACATAGGTTGTAAAAATTCTTTCCTAATTTTCCACTTCCCTCTTAATCTTTGTTATATTGGCTTTGTTTGAACAGAAGTATTTTAATTTAATATAATAAAAATTATTGATTTTGCATTTTATAATGCTCTCCAACTCTTGTTTTGTCACAAAATCTTCCCTTCTCCACAAAT
>NW_027186352.1:29581229-29659399 GCF_028583685.1 Petaurus breviceps papuanus
TGTAATGCGAATGTAAATTTTAAAGATCTTCCCTGCCCCTAGGCTAAAGTGCACCAGAAGCCTGGGGAGGGAGGCTTGTTTTTCAGTAGATACTTTTTGATTGGCCAGTGGGTCAATAAGGTTGTTACATTCTCTGAGCCAGGAGAAGGCTATATAAGCACTGATGTGTAGCTTTGTTTTGGGACTCACTTTGAGAAGTGTTCTGTGATTTGATCTGAATACTGGGAAGCCGTTGTTGAGAGTCCCCCGGCTTTGAAAAACCCAGAATGTGGAAACCCAGATGTTGACTGGGTATGGATGTAATGGTTGGACAGTTTGGAAATCTGTCTACTTGATGTTTCTGTCTTGATAATTATGCCTGAATACTTTGAGGTTCAGGGTGCTGACCTTTTCTCCTGAACAAGGTAAACGATATATGTCTGACTGATTAAAGTAAGCTTGTTAACCCATTTTGAGTTGCTTTCCTTTAACAAAGCAGATCCAAGAACCTGTGGTAGCTGCAAACCCTGAGGACGCTTGGGGTGATTGCTGCTACAATTGTGCACCCATTTAGACTTGAATTTGGTATATGATATTAGATAATGGTCTATGCCCAAATTCTGCCATACTATATTGCAGTTTTCCCAGAAGTTTTTGTCAAACAGTGAGTTCTTATCCCAAAAACTGGGGTCTTGTGTTTTATCAAACTGGAGATTATTATAGTCATTGACTGCTGATTCACGTGTACCCAATCTATTCTATTGATCCACTACTCTATTCCTCAGCCAGTACCAAGTGGTTCTGATGATTGCAGCTTTATAATGCAGATTAAAATCTGGTATGGGTAGGCCACCTTCCCTAGCATTTCTTTTCATTAATTCCCTTGATATGCTGGACCTTTTGTTCTTCCAAACAAATTGTGTTACTCTTTTTTCTAGCTCTATAAAGCAATTTTTGGTAGTTTGAATGGTATGGCACTAAATATGTAATTTAATTTAGGTAAAATTGTCATTTTTTTTTTGTTATATTAGCTTGACCTAGTCATGAGCAACTGATTTTTTTTTCCAGTTAGTTAGATCTGACTTTATTTGTGTGAAAAGTGTTCTGTAGTTATGTTCATATAGGTCCTGGGTTTGACACTACCTTTCTTTCTAAGGGTCTCCATTCATGTGGTTTTCTTGAGGTTTGCTATTTATAGGTCTCCAATTTTCTGTCAATGTCTCTAAGAAGTACAATATCTTTCCATGAATTATTGACATACATTCTTGATACATGTAAATACAGAACAGGAGTTTCATATGAGAGCTCAAATATCCCACACAAAGATATTATCACATGGCCCAACACATTTACTTGGGAGCTAAAATTTCCTCAGTGTGCTGAGGATTTATTTTTGGATTTGCGTGCTTGATAAATGAATACCCTTGCTTCCAAGGAAAAGTCTGTGTATGTGTGATTTATTGTGTGCTCTCCCAAGAATAGCCACTGTCCATCTCCAAAATATTGGCATTTCTAAAACTAGTTCTGTGAGAGAATGTTGGAGGATAACTCTCCAGGTCTAGAGGTATATGTAGGCACTACTGCAAGTCAAAGGATGACCATCTCACTAACTGGCCTTCAATCAATCAATCTCTCCATCCATCCATCCATCCATCCATCCATCCATCCATCCATCCATCCATCTATCTATCTATCTACCTCTCTACCTATCTATCTATATTGAGGATGTAAATTATTCTAACTAAAAACTATTTATATCATTAAAGAAGTTAAATGATATCATGAAAATAAACCATATAAGTTATGAGGAAAAAAAAGAAATAGGGAAAACTTAATGAAACCATAAAAAAGAAAGAAAACATAAATAAAAGACTTTAGTATAGACTACAACAATATAAAAGAAAAAAATGAGAAAAACAATACTCTTTAAAGATGGTATTTTTTTGTGATAAGAAGAACCTGGAAAGAAAGCAGGTAGACACTGATTAAAAAAGAGAATACTATTATTCCAATGGCATTATATGAAAGCAATGGGATATTATTGCAGGATTAGGACTAATGAATATGAATAATAATTTTAAATCATATACTTATTATAATAAAATGCAATTCCACAAATTTACAAATTGAAACTTTATTAATAAAAGGTTTAATTTTTAAAAATGACCAATTCATGAAAATTGTGGCTATGAATTAGATGAGACCAAATTGTCATACTGTCAAAATACAGACACATTTCTTTGTAGAGCATTAAAAAATTTCAGATATTCTCTACTCACAGGAAAAATTTGCAAGCCTATTCTGAATTGTACGTTATTGAAAATTTCATATATAGCTACATTTAAGAATTATATTAAAATAACAATATTTTTGTGTGATTGCATACTTAATAGTTATTCGGTTGATTATAATATACATCGGCCAACAACTGTCAAATTTTTGTACATTTCTTGGAAATTGATTTTGCAAATGTCAAATTATGACAAAACCAAGAGAGGCAAAATCTGAAGCAATATCTGCTCCTCCATCATTTATAACTCCCCTCATTCTGACTTGTACTTAAGCCCAGAGGGAGCACAATAGCAAAGAGAATAAGGGTAGAAATAAATTATGGAAGAGTACACACACACGCTCACACACACATACACACTATACACACATACATACATATATATGTATATATACACACATACTATTAATACAATCGAATATATAAATATTTATATGTGTGTATGCATGTTTATATATGGGCATGCATATATATGCACACATATACATACACATATATACATAAACATATACAAATACCCATATATACACACATAAACATGTGTGTGTGTGTGTGTGTGTGTGTGTAACTATTCCATGACTGATAGGATTTGAGTTTTGATCTGTCCCTTGAAGAACCGGTGTAGGCTATGGAGTGATAGTACAGAGTAGAGCACATTACCATTGGAGGGTATGCTACATAGGAAGGAGATAAGATTTTCTTGTGACTGGTTGAGTATAACTTGAGGGTAGAAACTGGACTGTATTAATTTGCTAGGAACTCAAATGATACTATATCAGAGTTCTGGGTAAAATTAACTTTACCATTGGCCTGGTAGATGCTAGAATGCTGGGTTCCAAACTGGTTTGCTATTCAAGAGATGTCCCAAAGCACATGACCATGTTTCCTCACCCAATAAATGATGAATTTCTTTTGGGGGAATGACTCCATTTTATGCAATGGCTTCCAAGTAGTTCTTGACGCTAGCCTAATATTTTGATGATGGATTGATTGATTTAATAGAGGTATCCATAACTGCTTAAAACAGTGACATTAGGTTGGATGGAGTTTTGATTGATTTGACTAAACCTCACCTTTACATTTTTATGAATTTATTGGAGTTCCTTACATCACTTTAAGGAATCCTTTCAAAATAAGGAAAACTAAATAAAATTCATCTTTGTATGACAGATGCCAAAAAGAATCTCATCTTGCAGTCATCTCTGTGTCCTGCCCTTCAGTGAAGCACCTCTTCTCTTTAATTGCTGGTAAATTATAATTTAATCAACAGGTCAAGTTTTGGTTAGTTTAATGAAGGGAAGGGAAATTCTAGGAAGAAGAAAATAAATGCAAGGAAAAGTCAATATTCAGATTTTCACAATAACCTATTTAAAGCAGATTATAGTAAACCTGACATCATTCAAACTGCACTAAGCATACTTGGAATTCTCTGATGTCAGATAGGATTTTATCCTCAACTAGGAGGAAAGGTTTTCTGGAAAAGCCACCAGGTTTGACAAAAGAGAACCAAGGTCAAAGCCTAGTCTCCCACTTACTACCTATGTGGTCTTGAGAAAGTCATGTAAGTGCCTTGAGTGTCTGGGTCTAAGTTTCCTCCTCCATAAAATAAGGTTAGACTAGATGATGTATAAGATTAAAATGTGACTAAAAATTTTAGAATTCTATTCATCTAGTCACACTAGAATTTCCAGTTATTATGTGTTAATGAAGTATGAAATCAATATATTTTCCCCTAATTGAATAGTGCATGGGAACCTTATGGGAAGCCATGAAATCTCTGTCGTCTTATCTATGGGAACTCCTCAAATAAGAACACCTCAAGAGAGCAATTATAAAGAGTATGACTGAGCATATAAGTTGCTAGAATTTCTCGAAGCACTTAAATTTTAAGTAAACTGTCAAAAGACACATGCTAGTAGTCAGGGGGTAGTTTTGAACGTAAGTCTTCCTTTCCTCAATCAGTCACTCAGCAAGCATGTATTAAACTTACTATGTGTCAGCCACTATACTGAGTACTAGCAACACAAATACAAAAGATAGTTCTTGCCCTCAAGAAGTTTACATTCTAATAAAGGCAAAAAACACATAAAAGGAAATTGACAAAGGGAAAATGGTATCTACTAGAGGAGCAGAGGCAGGAGGACAGAAAAGTCTAGTCTGGAGAGGAATATAGACTTGACTGGCCATGCTGAGCAAATTCTGGGAGGAGCCATTCAGCCAGAGGAAGAGGCTGCTTTTCACTATTGTCAGAGGCTTATGGAATTTAGTTCTAAAAGAGGGCAATCTCTCAGATGCATCTTTTCCCCTGCACTCACGTAGTTACCACCTTAGTTCATATCGTCATCACTACTCATATTGGCTATTGCAATAGTCTGGTTGATCTTCCTGCTTCAATTTTCTCACAACACGAATCCAGTCTTAGTTTAACTGTCAAAGTCATCTTCCTAAAAGACAGATCATGTTCCTTCTATTCAGGAAATTCTAGTGGCTCCCTGGACCTCTAGGATCAAATACATATTCACCTGTTTTGAAAAAGAAAACTTACCAACTTGTTTCCTTCCTTTCATTCCATTCCTTTACATGATTCCATGCCACACAATCTATTTTCCAGTTAAACTGGTCTATTTGTTCTTCCTCACCTGACACTACTTCTTTCCATCTATATCCTTTGCTCCTACTTGTCCCCCATGCCTGGAATGCTGTACCTCTTATTTTCCTCTCATAATCCCATCCCCAGCTTTCTTTAAGACACTGCCCCAAAACCACCTTCTGAAAGAAGACTGTGTGAAATCTGGCTATTAGCTCACCCCCTTCTCTGGTACTTTTTTACTCAGTATATAGCATGTATATATACATGCATATTCTTTCCCAGTAGAAAGTAATTTCCTGAGTGCAGATTCTCCATTTTTACAGTACCTAACCCTAGCATACGGCTGCCGAAACACAGCAAGATGAGTGACTCTTTTAAAAGCAAATGCCTCCGAAATATGTAGGGGGACTCAAAAACAATAGCTAAGAATTCTGGGCCAAATTGTTTTATGATTTTGTGGTAGAGAAAAGCCAACATTGGACTTGCAGTCAGGAAGACCCAAGTCTTCAAACCTCATCTTTAACAATAATTCTCTTTCCTGAATAATTAACCGCTTAGAGCCTCAATTTTCTCATTTGTAAAATGAGTATCATTATACATCTAGTACCTACTTCATATGGTTATTGTGAAGAACAGTGAGAACATAGATAGACAGAAAGAGAGATAGCATATGTATTATGTATTTGCTATATATCAGAAATTATTCTAATAGTACTAGGAATACAAATATAAGCAAACAAGATAATCTGTTGCCATCAAGGAATGTAGATTATAATGGAAAAGCACAAACCACAAAAAGTGGGCTGGGAAATAGGAAAGGGGCAAGAGGCTGGTTTTTACCAACTACAGCTTGGCATGGCACATGATAGGGTCTGAGCCCTGGTAAGATAAGATGGAAGTCTATCAGAGTGGAAGGACCTAGAAGCAAAGTTGAGATTAGCGTTGAGGCAGAGGTGAAGGAAATAGGTTCTAAACAGAGGCAGCTTGGCAAGAATTCTATGTATCAGGTTCTTTGGCAAACTTAAATCTGTATATAAATGTCATTTGTGATTATTTTCAGCATAAAAATTCAAACATTGCCATGGATAGCTATGGGATATGGAGATAATCTATTATTTTTTATGCTACATACATAACATGGTCATGATAAGGCTCGTATAAGATCATATTCATAAAATGCTTTGTAAACTTCAAATCAATCAGTTGATCATTAAGCATTTTCAAGTGCCTTGTACCAGGTACAAGAGATACAAAGAGAAAGAAACAATTCCTAAAATACTAAATAAATGCCACCTAATATAATTTTCAGTTCACATTACTAGGAATTCCCATCTAACACTGAGTTAATAATTCTCAGAACAATTACTTCCCAGAGTTTTGAGGGGGGAAGTAGTTTGTAAATTGCAATGTACTATAAAAATGGCAGAGGTTATTTTCATCATCACTATTCTTGATGATGGTGATGATGATGGTGGTAGTGAGGGTATTGGTGGTTACTATAGTCAATTAAGAGTAAATAATGCAGTTTGCTTCAGCGCTCTGAGCAGTTGCTTGGTAACAAGTATTTCTGATAGAACCGAACTTTTTTCTACTAAGAACTGGTACTATATCCTATTTGTCATTGCATCCCTAGTGCCTACAGTTGTGCTTGTATATACAGCAGCTTAATAAATGCCTGTTGATTGATCCATTGATTCATTATGATTTCTAATCTTGGTAGGAGTCTCAAGACATTCTGTGACTTGCCTTTGAGTTTTTAATTAAACTCCCATCTTGCCTGTTGCACAAATGTCTTAGAGACATCAATTAGGAGTGATTGGTAATGAATAATAGGAATAGTTTGTCCCATCCCACTCCCTCCTCCCTGGCCTTGAATTCAAACATCCTATATTTCAGAATTGGGTAACATGGACAACATATTAGAGAATAGTTTCTTTTTTTAGTTTTTTTTTTCTTTCCTGAGGTGGGATGTAATCTCCTCCAGAGTTAACTCTTGAATTAGAGGTAACTGAATTGTTTATTGAAATTAAAAATGTAGAGAGTTGTTGGCACATCTATAGGTATTTCTCCCCTAATTCAATTCAGATTTAAATAACAAGTAGAAGTGAGATTACAGTTTAACAGTCAACTGAAGAAAGATCTACTGAAGATGATCTAATGCTAAAAATTAACCCAAGACCAGGTAATGATCTTGATAAGGATCCTTGAATTTACACATGCACAGTAATATATGTTTCCCTTTATTGGATATCTTTGAGCAAATATCACTTTAGTGTGATGTAGGAGAGATTCTTTTGGGATCTTATGGGACCTCCACAGTTGTTGATGTCCTTTTTTTTACTATGAAAAATCTGTAATTTTGTGAATCCTGTCTTGAGATCACACCATATTTATCATCATTCATTTTTCAGTTATGTCCAACTCTCCATGGCACCATTTGGGGTTATCTTAGCAAAGATATTAGAATCATTTGCTATTTCCTCCTCCAGGTCATTTTATAGATGAGGAAATTGAGGGGAACAAGGTTGAGATACTTGTCCAGGGTTACATAGCTAGTAAATGTCTGAGGCCAAATTTGAATTCACAAAGGTGCATCTTCCTGACGCCAGCTTCAGTGTTCTATCCACTGCACCAAATATCACCTCCAGATGAATTTGTATCTAACTAGAAAATTATTTGTTTAATCATCGTGCTACTATTTTTTTTTCGTATTTCTGACATTTTTTTTTTTCTGCAGCAGTAGGGAAACCACTTTAGCAAGATGCTACAAATAGTGATGTCTGAGAAACTGCATTGGATGAAGAATTTGGACAGATGGATTGTATTTCTAGCCCTACCACAATAACTGACTGAGTGACAAAATCATTTATCAGTCTCAATTTTCCCACCTAACGAGGGACCTTAGATATTTCACATTTTTCCCAATACAATTAATATATAATCTAATCATTAAATTTCCATGAAATACTTCATGATTTAGCACTGATATTATTGTGCATATTTAATAGTTGATTCAATTCCATCTAACAATAATCACTTATTGAATAGAAAGGCTCAGGTGGGAATAGGGACCACCAGTATTATTATGTTCTTTTTATGGATGAAGAATATGTATCTCAGAGAGATTAGGTAGCTTTCCCAGGATAATCTCATTTAATAAATATTGTAGGAAGGATCTGAGGGCAAGTCTCCCTAACTTGAAGACTAACACTCTCTCCACTGGGCCTAGCTATCTTACTAATAGCTATGGGAACTTCAGCAAGTCTTTTAATTTATCTCTAAGTTTCAGATTTATCTGTAATAGATAGTCATACCTTCTTTGCTTCATGTTGACTGGATCAAATGGTTATGATGACCTAGTAGGATATTATCTCATAGGATTGTAGATTGAGAGGTAGAAGGGACTTTGGAGATGTTTAAGTCCAACTCACTCATTTTATAGATGAGGAAACTAAGGTCCATTATTGGTACACTGGAAGGTTACAGAGGTAATCTTTGGACGCAGTTCATTTAATTCCAAAGAAAGTACTGTGGTACCCCAAAATATCCTGGAAACTAGAAAGTATTATGCAAATATAAGCCATTAGGTACTTTTCAGTTTGTAATTGTTTATGGTTTTCACTGTTGATTTTGGTGCTTTTCTTCCAACCTTATCTCATAATTATATTTTGAATAATGTGATATAAGCATATACTGATTACTTAAGGGAAAGGGAATATTTAAAATAAAATTTAATGCTTGTAGGATAATCTATAGAACAGTAAAACTGAGATTGTCCACTAATTTTCATTCTAGCTCTAAATATCCAAACTCTTAAAATTATTTCAATTTAAGAAAAAAAAGTATTATTTCAAGTATGAATTGGGTTGATTAATATCTGTAGTTGATAAGTTCTTTAGGAGAATGAGGGTTTAAAAGCCTTTAAAATGCTTTGAAAATATTAGACTAAATTCTATTATTTAAGTAATAACAATAATGTTACTAACACTAATATTTCTAGGCCTTGCCATTCTGAGGAAAATTTGTATAGGTATAAGTTTTCAAAGTGACACTGAGTGACCAAGTTCTCTTACTGAACTTGTCAGGGTCCATGATAGATGAAATATTCCTTTTACTCAAACTCCATTTAATTAGCTCATTGGAGGAAGAAAGATGACTAGACAGAAGATGGTTGGGGTAGAGGTTCCAAGGGAGTCAATTTCCTTGATTCTTCCCTTCAAAAACAGAGAAAGAAACCCATCACATAAAAGCAAAAGCAAAGTTACAAGAAATATTCAAGATTAGATTAGACAGATCGATAGATAGATAGATAGATAGATAGATAGATAGATAGATAGATAGATGGATAGATGGATGGATGGATGGAAAGACAGATAATGTGTGTGCCTATGTAGATAGATATATGATAAGTGGATATTTTAATATAAAAAACTGGAAAACTGAAGAAAAGATCCATCATATTGCAAAATATTATGTAAGAGAAATGAAAACCAAAATTATAGGAGAAAAATCATGATATAGAAATTACAACAAACTTAGGACTAAAAACATTTGTCCCCTTCCTTAGGACAATACAAAATGGATAGTAAACAAACTGAAGGAATTAAAGGGAAAAATTAATTTTAAAAATCTAATGAGATCAAATAAAGAAGGAAGTTAATTCAAGTAAGTAATACCAGGACAAAATGATGGTGAAATTCAGTTGTTTAGAAATATCTCTGCATGGAAAAATAGAGAAAACAGCAGATTTGATGAAAAACAAAATTGTTTTTACTGGAAGATGAAATGTTGGAAAGACTAAGAGAAGAATTAAAAAGCCCATAAAATTATTCAACCAGAAAAAGACTGAGAAGCAATACAAACAAAAGTTGGGAAATGGAGAAAAGAATGAATTTTTAAAACATCAAGCTTCTTAATTGCTGAGAATTAAAAGAGAATTGAAGCAGTTTTTAAAAGAAATCTTACTACAAGTTGGGCCAGAAATGCTACAAATAAGAACAAAGGTTGAAAATTCATAGACTCCACAGATTTCCACAAGCGGTAATTTCTCCACAAACTCAAAATTCAATTTACATAGACACATGACTGTCAAGCTTCAAGAATAACATAGAAAGATCATGATTTTTACAAGCATCAAGAATACAGGAATTTGTGTAAATGTTTATGTGTATGTGCACATACATGAATATATATATATGGAGAGAGAAAATTGAACAATAGCTTTCATGCTAAAATGATACATTTCAAAATAATATAGGCTATCATATTCTGCAAATTAAGAGATATAGAATATCATCCAAAAATTATATGCACTTATTTGTAGCTCTTTGGGCATAGGAAAACAATAAATTAACAAATAATAATATAAAATAAAATTGATAGATTTTTCTTGGTGGTGCTAATAGTGTTGTATATTAGGAGAGGTTAGGGAAGTTAATGGTATTGCTTAAATTATGATTTGTGTTTGTTTTCATGTTCCATGAATGAAGGTTATATGAAATAAAATTGGCTTGAAGAAGATAGACAAAGAATAAAAAAAATGATGTGTGTAGAATTTGTGAAAGACAGAAATGGACTTTGGGGAGGAAAACCCGTGAAGCCTTAAAAAGGAGAGTGACAACCTCACGGAAAAAAAGAACTTTACATAGATATGGTTTTGAAAGGGAAAATGGAACAAGCCCATTGAAAAAGAAACTATCTAAAAAGGAAAATTTGGATTCATGAACAAGTGAATAATTTCTTTAAAGAAGAGTGTTTTCGATTGAAAAATGGGAAAAACTATGAAGAAATATTGTTTTAAGATAAATATCCTGATTCTTACTGGTGAGATATTTAGGGCATTATAATCTTTCATTTAATTTGCATATAAGTGTTTTAAGACTTAATATATTTTTTGACTAATGCTCAAAATAAAAGGAGGGGGAAAGAAAATAATAGGATTACTTAGGGACAATGATGACAAAATAGCAGCCATTGCCTTTATAGGGGAAATGTGTTCAGGCAATATCTCATAAGTGAAATATGATGCATTGGGTATTAGGTGAATCTTTAAAAGGCTATTGTGGTAAAGAGATTGTACAATCTGAGGGAATATGAAGACGCAGCAAGAGGTTGAAAATAGCTTTGTCACATCTGTTTAAAATATTAGAAGCTTAATCTGATAAGATTTAGGTTGATGATTTCTGATTGGCTAAAGGGTGAACTTCTGGTTAGTGACCTTCAGCACATCTTAAGAGAGAGGAAGCCTCTCAAAAATGACTGTTGATATTTGCTTCCCTCCTTGATCTGTTTTGTGAAGGAAAAGCTAATATAAAAAAAAAGGATTTATAGCTTTTTATACTGGGAATTATATTGAGACTTAATTTGGGCAATATAGAAATTTAGTGAGTCAAGATCTACCTAGATTTGTTTTTTCTTTATTCAGAGTTAACTGAGATCTTTTGCTTTGGGCTCTATTTACCTAAATATGATTGGATTATATAGCATCCTAGCGAGTGAAGGGATTAATTAGATTTAATGTTGTACCCATAGAGAGCCAACCTGATGAGCTTTGCAGTTTTTTGGTTTAAACTGTTATCTAATTCAATAGAATAATATTATTTTTCTAATTCTGCTTTAATAATCAAAACTTGAACATATAATGATGATCTAAAAATAGAAAAGAATAGTACTTGCCCCATAAGACAGCAGTGTGGTCTAAGAAATAAGTAATTAGCACTGAAAAGATTTTGTGTGCTATAGAAGTTCCTAAATGGACCAAGGTCTACAAAGGCTGCAGTCCAGAACTGAAATTTAACATGATCAAATGACTGTTTTTTTTTTTCCTCATAGGCTTCTGTGCCAGGTTTCCTCTTTATATATTGAGTTCCTTGGTGGGAATGTAAGATGCAGATATATATGTGGGTTGTAATATAGTTCCTATTTTTGCATTTGATTTAATATGAGAGTAGCTGTGATATGTTTTTTTTTATTTCTTTGCTTTATTATTAAGTATATATTTATGCTGAAAATCTGATAGTTTCAGCATTGTGACTGACTACTTTGTGTAAATGGAACCAAATATTGGGGGCTCAAGACCTAAAAGTTGGAGTACATCCCCTTCTACAGAATTACCCCCTAAAACACTGAAAGAATCTAAATGAATCATCATAGTGGTAAATCTTCCCAGAAAACCTAGACCTGCCATGATAAGAATAGGCTGAAGAGATTGAGCCAGTTCAGAGAGTGAATATGTGTGCACACATTAGGTGGTGAAAATGTGATAAATATGGATAGAAAACCAACACAAGTAGAGATTATGGGTAGAATACAAAAAAAAATCAAATTTACAAGAATTATATTTATGGTTCTAAAGCTCAAACTGGACTGAGCATGGCAAAGGAAAGTTAAGGTCCCCCAAAACATCTTGTTGTTTTTTTCCTTAGCTAACTTGAGATAACTAACAGGACTCATGAAGCCTTGTATGAGCTTTTCTATGACCTTCAGAATGATCATGGATAATGGGTGAGGGTGAGGAAAGGTAAATCTCCATTATATGTTAGCTAATTGAAGTGTCCCATTTCTACTTTAAACAACTATACTAATATTATTTAGATATTATTTAATATCAGGTATTATTTAATCTATTTCCTGGAATCCTCATCTATTTTCTCATTTTGTCTAAGTGTCCTATCCTTATGATTTGATAATTATTATAATTGCCTCAAAGAAATCCTGAAAAGATCAAACAAAATGTGTAAAAATAAAAATTAGCAAACCTAAACAACTTTAAAAAGTTTTAGGTCAGTATCAACTTGGGGGAGAGGATGGTATGAATCTGTGATTTAAAAAAAAATAGAATTTCAAGTGTGGGAAATCCTTCCACCAATGCAAATTTACAATTTATCTGTTATCTCAAGAGATAGAATTGAAAAAAAGTGGTTTGGGGATACTATGGGATTAAAAGTTATCCATTGTCATAGAAATAAAATGTGTGCAATGTAGAATTCAAACCCAGGTATTCCTGCATCAGAAAGTAACACTCTCTCCACTGGACCACACTGCTTATCTATGATAATGATTATGGGATTGTACAAAGGTAAGTAAAGTATAGTGAGAAGTCTCAAGATTAAAACTATATGCAAATTGGCTGAAATAATTGGGGTTATAGACATAAAGAAGATACAACTCAAAAAGGGTTGGCATAATAGTTGTATTCAAGTATTTAAAAGTCTGTCATTGAAAGGAGATAATTAAAGCTTAAAATAATTTGGAAACAATTTGGAGAAATGTGTGATTGTGGTTCTGTGTTTCGTCCTTCATTCTTGAAGAGTATGATGACATGACTTATAATTGAATTTTGTTTAAATGATGGAGCGATGGCGGCACAGGCTGTTCCCTTAAACCCCAAATCTCAACAGGAAAGCTGTACAAAATCACCAGTTTCACATTCTCCTCTGGAAGCATCTGAATCCAGTGGCCAGATATTGATCAAGATGACCAGAGACGGTGTAGGATACAGTGGGAGTCGGTGACATTTTTAAGTTGTAAGGACTTTTCAAATTCTCATTTTCAATGAGGCAACACCCATTCAATGAATAGGCCTCTTGAAGAAATGAGTCAAGGGATGTCCCCTTTAATTAAAAAAAAAAAAGGGAGGGGAAGACCCTCTGGGTTGATGGCAAAAAGAGAAAAAGTTACTATTTATATTCATTCTGAGCCAGGAGAGTCCCCAAAATAACCATTAAATGGTTTTGGGGGCAAGACAGGTACCTATCATTGTCCAATCATTGAGATTCTCAAACCCAATATGGAGTACGTGTTGGTATCCTTATGGAGTAAATACTAGCATTGCTCTAAGTGGGGGTGGGGTGGTTATATACCAAAGTAGGCTTATTGAATACTCCACAAATAGCTAGCTCCTACTCAGTGTGAGTATTTAAGCAAAAGCTAGATGGCCACTTGTCCATTTTCCTTAGAGACAATTCCTTTTTAGGAGTATGTTGTAGCAGATACTCCATGAGATTCTTTCCAAATTCAGAGATTTTATTTGATCCTGTGAAGATAGCACCTACCAGAAAGTTAAAAGGGCAATTGACATGATTTTATTAAATGATTATTATATTTCCATCACTGTGCTAAGAGATACTAATACAAATAAAGATGGACAAATTTTCCAACAGGCTCACAGATTAATGGGGAAGAAAACTTACAACCCCAAAATGTAAATACAAAATACATACAAGATAGTTTAAAGGTAATATCAAAGGAAGGGCATTAGATGCATTAAAGATGACTCATTCTGCTTTCTAGTACATGGTAGATTTTAGTTAAAATTTGAAGGACCCTACAACATTCAGAAGATAGACATGAGGAAAAAGAAAACTCCAGAGATGGAACACAGCCAATAAAAATCCCTGGGATTAGTAGATGAACTATGCTGTTTGCAAAACAGCAAAGAGTCCAGTATCACTGGATCACAGATTATTTGAAGGGGAACTATCATCATCATCACCATCACCATCATCATCATCATCCATATTATTATGCAGAGGAAGACTAGGAAGGTAAAATGGTTTCGAGTTTTGACAGGCTTAAAAGCCAAACAGAGGAATTTCAACTTGATTTTGGAAGTAATACTAAGCTAACAGAGGTTACTGAATTGGGAGGTGATAAATTGTGGTTGTGAACTTCTGTAATCCTAGTATTTTGGGAGACTAGGACTGAAAAATCTCGTGTTCCATATTTCTAAAATGGAATAGGCCATTTCTATTGGGCAGCTGTACTGTTTTACTATTCTTATAGTGACTGGGGGTTGGGGGGGGATATCATGTTGATAATAGAAAAGGAGAATGGCCCAGATCAGAAATGGAGCAGTTCAAAGAGCCTATGCTAATTAGCAGTGGGATTAGGCTCTTAAACATTACCTGTACTTCCATCCTAGGTGACTATGGGGACACCCAGTCAGGAGTAGAAAAAAGAAAAGAGGGAAAAGGAAAAGGAGAAGGAGAAGGGAGAAAATGAGAACTTGTGATTGGTATAAATAGGACTGCATTTTATAAAGATTGCTGTGAGTAGAGGCAAGAATGCAACAGGGAAACCAAGCAGAGACTATTATAATAGCCGAGGAGTAAGATAATGATTGTGTGTGTTACACTAGTGCCATTGTTAGGAAAGAAAGAGATACATAGGAGAGATGTTGCAAAGGCAGAATCAGAACAGATTAGATATGGGGAGTGAAAAAGATGAATAAACTGAGGATGATACCTTAGTTGGATGCTTGGTTACTGGGAGGAAATTAAGAAGAGGGGAAGTTCCTAGTAGTAGTAGTAGTTGTTGTTGTTGTCATCTTCTGGGTTGTGATGAAGGTAAGGAATTCACTTTGGGGGCATGTTGAATTTTAAGTATGTATCTTTCAATTTCCTTGTAAAATTCATTTTCTACAAGAATCCTTTCCCCATCCCTCTTACTACTCAAGTCTTTCTTCTGTTAATTATTTCATATTTTTCCTGTGTGTACTTTATTTGAACATACTTATTTGCTTGTTATTTCCTCCTTTAGCTTTAAGCTTCTTGAGGCCAAGGACTTTTTTATTTTGTTTTTTTTAATATCTACAGTGTTTATCACAGTGCCTGGTACATAGTAGTTGCTTAATAATTGTTTAGTGACTGGCATTCAGAAAAGTGAAAAAAAATCCATAGATTATAAAAGGCAGTATTTATAAAATATAGCATACCTTATCTAACTACAAAAAAAATGCACACCAGCAATCTTATTTTAGACATAATTAGGAAAGAGAAGAAAGGACATTACATTATGCTTAAATTGCAACTTATGGTTAAATATGCCATTGGCAATGACAGAATGCCAAATTAAACATTTTTGCCACAAATAGAATGGCAGCTATGTTTGAAAGAAAGGTTTGCTGAAACACAAAAATATTTAGGTTGAAATTCAGTAATAGATGGGGATTCCAATAATGGGAGACTCATTATCCAAATATAATTCAATTAGAATATTATAAAGAAAGACATTCTGCCTGAACACAGTGCTAATAAAATTGGATTTGGCTAAAATATATGACAAGCAACAATCATTTAAGCATGTTCCACATGTGAAGCATTTTGCTAATTATTGCAATTGCAAGCAGAAACAGAGATAATCTCTGCCCTCAAGGAGCTTACATTCAAATGAGAGGATATAATACTAACTGTCAAAGGAGGGTGAAGAGGAGAAGGGGAAGAAATTAATAAATGCACAGCATGGTGGCAAAGTTCAGGTACATGGTAGAAAAGCCCAGTTCTCAGGAGGTGTAATGGAAATGCAAATTTAAAGATCTTCCCTGCCCCTAGGCTAAAGTGCACCTGGAGCCTGGGGTGGGAGACTTGTTTTTCAGTAGATACTTGCTGATTGGCCAGTGGGTCCAGAAGGTTGTTACATTCTCTGAGCCAGGAGAATGCTATATAAACCCTGATTTGAGGCTTTGTTTGGGGGCTCACTTTGAGAAGTGTTCTGTGATTTGATCAGAAGAGACTCTGGGAAGCCATTGTTGAGAGCCAGCCTGCTTTGAAAAATCCAGATGTTATTTGGTATGGATGTAATGGTTGGACAATTTGGAAATCTGTCTACTTGATCTGGTTCTGTCTTGATAATTCTGTCTGTATACTCTGAAGATCGGGGTGCTGACCTTTTTCCCCTGAACTAGGTAAATGATATATGTTTGACTGATTAAAGTAAGCTTGTTAACCCATTTTGAGTTGCTTTCCTTTAACAAAGCAGATCTAAGAACCTGTGTTGGCAGCCACCCTGGGGATGCTTGGGGTGCTTGCTGCTACAAAACTGTGTCACAAAAAGGATCTGCAGAGTAAAAGGAAAGTATGGGGGTTGGGATAAATGTTTGTTTCCCAGTTGTGGTAGCTGTGACTCTGTGGAACCATGGACCAGGAGAGAAGAATGGCCTGCATGCAGACTTCACTGAGCTGAGAGCAGGAATGGTGAACTGCCTGCATTGGGACCTGGGCAGAAGCCAGGAGTGGTTGCTGCCTGCAGGAGGAGAAGGAACCCAGGAGTTCGGAATTCAGCCACAGGAAAAGATAAGAACTGAGCAGCAAAGCAGGGGCACTGAATGTGTTTCCTTGCTGCATCCCACAGTTTCGGACCCAGGGAGAGGATGGACTTGTGACTATGGTGGGTGGGATGAAGTGCCTTGGACCCCCAAGGACCCCACCTTGTTGGTTTTGTTGCCCAGCCCCCTCTCTCTTCTTGGAAGCAGGGGCTGGAGCTGTCTGAGGGGAAGGACACCCCCCTCTGCCCAAGAGAACTTTATTTGGACTCTTGTTTTGAATTGAGGTGATAATGCTATGTACTTTGTGTTTGCTTAAGGCCAAGTGGACACTTTGGTAACTTTAGTTCTGTATCTTGAAAATGTGACCTAAGAGATGTTTAGTGCTAATTCAAAAGTAAATTGACTATGCTAAGGGCATGAAAGATCTTGGGGCTGAATGTAATGGGAATGTAAATTTTTAAGATCTTCCCTGCCCCTAGGCTAAAGTGTACCTGGAGCCTGGGATGGGAGGCTTGTTTTTCAGTAGATACTTTTTGATTGGCCAGTGGATCCAGAAGGTTGTTACATTCTCTGAGCCAGGAGAATGCTATATAAACCCTGATTTGAGGCTTTGTTTTGGGGCTCACTTTGAGAAGTGTTCTTTGATTTGATCAGATGAGACTCAGGGAAGCCGTTGTTGAGTGTTGAGAGCCCCTCAGCTTTGAAAAACCCAGATGTTGTTTGGTATGGATGTAACGGTTGGACAGTTTGGAAAACTGTCTACTTTATCTGTTTCTCTGTCTTGATAATTCTGTCTGTATACTCTGAAGTTCGGGGTGTTGACCTTTTTCCCCTGAACTAGGTAAATTATATATGTTTGACTGATTAAAGTAATCTTGTTAACCCATTTTAGTGGCTTTCCTTTATCAAAGCAGATCCAAGAACCTGTGCTGGCAGCCACCCTGGGGAATCTGGAGTGCTTGCTGCTACAGGAGGGTGGCCAAGGAGGTAAAGGAAGGATAGTGGCCTTGAATCCATCCAAGAAATGGTGGCTCTAGATGAAATTCATCAATGGGGAAAGGGAACTGGTCTGCCTTGGTGATAACCCCAAGTAAGGAAGCCCCAGGCACTGAGGAATGCTTCAGATTGAGAAGATTGAGTCATAGTGGTAAAAGCCATGTATGTAGAAAATAGCTAGCATTTATTTATATTTATCTTATAAAATTAAATAGTTATATAGTCATATATATATATATAGAAAAGAATTCATTTTTATTTAAAGTTTTAAGATTAGCACACATTTATATATATGATCTCTCTCAACAACCCTGAAAATTAGTTGATATTACTATTTTTAATTTTACAGATGAGGAAAATGAGAGTATGAATGATTAGGAGATTTGCCCAGGATCACACAGTTAGGGTCAGAGACAAGATTTGAATTCTGGTCTTCTTCAGTATCACCCTTGCACTTTATCCACAACACATTGTTAAAGTCAAAACATACTTGTAAAATATGTGTGGAATATTTTCAAAAATTATCATCACATTCTAGGACAAAGAGAACTAACTTATCAATGAATACAGGAAGGCATAAAATTTAAACACCACATTAACAAATCATAATGTACAAAAAATCGGGAATTTTCACAGTGCATATAAACAAAATCATATCAACCAATGTGAACATTAATAAGACAGAAATTATTGAAATAATACAGACTTCAAAATGCTAGCAATGTAAATAGAGCTGATAAAAACAATAGATTACAGCTAAGGAAAAGCTTAGGAACAAGTTCAAATTGCTGAAGACAAATTAATAAACAAGACAAATAGAACATTACTGAGTTGTGTTTATAGTTAAGAAATTAGAAAGTCAAAGCATTACCATAAGAAAAGCAAACATAAAGCTGGAATCACAAAAAATAAAGAAATCAATAAAATAAAAAATAAAAATCACTGAATCAGTTAATAAACAATGAGATTTTTTTTGAAAAGACCAATAAAATTAATAAGCCATTAGCAAATTGAATCAATAAAAGGATAGGGGGAAATCAAGTTACCAACATTAGGAATGAGAAAAGAAGAGAGAAAGGTTAATGCACACATAAAAAAGGGAAGACTATCAGAGAATATTGAATGCTGCCATATGCCAATGGAAAGGAAATATCATGGAGCAGATAGGACCACTGGAAATGACTTTTTAGAGACACTTGGGTTCAAATTCTGCTTCTGATGAAAGTCTCTTAACTATCAGTTACCCAGGGACCCCTTTGAAACTTTGACTTTCATCACATGTGGCAATCGGACTTGTGGAGGAACTTTCCTCACCTGGAGTTTCTTGTGCCAATGATATTCCAGGTTGAAAAGTCTTTATGTGTTTCTATTCCCATGGTTTCCTGGCAGGAACAGGATAGCATTAAATTAATCAAAAATCAGGGAACTTCAGTTGCTGCTGCAAAGCAAACTGGAAGAAAGCTATGACCCCATGTCAATGGCAGCCATTGTTTTCTAAGTGCCTCCAGTGTTGAGAGATTGAACTGTGTGCACTTTTAGGAAAAAGAGGCTTCAACACAAGTCACTACAAGTCAGTCTGTCATTAAGCATTACAGACATTGTTCTGTGGTGGACAATGGTGAGACAGCAATCATCTCCACTCTCAAGGAAAAGTTCTTGATCTAGGGGACATCACAAGGGATGGATGACATGTGAAATAAGGCCAAAACAAGGTGAAAAGTGACAGAGCACAAGACGGAGTCAGTTACAGAAAAAACTCAGACAAAACTTCTCATTTGGGAGCCATAGAGTTCAAGGAAGGCTTTCCAAGGGGGTAGATTTCAAAGAACTAGTCCAGTACATGGAACTTTGACCATTGGTGCAGGGTTAATTTTGTAAGGGGAATAAGCAAACATGGATCTAGTCTAAAGGGATTTCTAATCCATTGGTGGAGGTGAGATAAATATTCCTCCCTAAAAAACATGTGATATCTATATCAGATTTTTGCCATCTTGGAGTGGAGGGAGAGCAGGAAGGAAGAGAGAAAAATCTGGAATTCAAAATCTTTCAAAAAAGCATGCTGAAAATTAACTTTACAGGCAATTAAGTATACTATTAATAAAAAGTGGGAAAAAAACTCACAAGTGATACACAAACACATGTAGAGATACTCAGCTCTACACAAAGAGATACAAGCAGGCAAAATAATGGACTTGGTTGGTGGGCGGCAAAAGGACAGTCACTTAAAATCTTGAGACTTCTACCCCAAAGCATTTACACTGGTATTTATCACAGGGATCTTTTCTTCCAAGCTACATAAAAATCCTAGAGGCAAAGTGTTACAGAAATAGAGATGGTCCTTCTTAAATCATTCTAAATTACAATGAAAATGAGGCTTAGGACTATCTGAAATCTGGAAGAAATATTGAAGGCAGTGTTTATAATATATATTAAACTCCCCCCACCTTTTTTTTACTGTATCAGCAGTGAAATGGCATAATATAAATTGTTCACTTAGTTTTAACTACTAAGAATTTTGGCAGATAGTAAAATTAAATGGCAGACAAATGCGGGAATGTACGCAGATTTCCAAGGTACTACATGATTACTCATGCAGTAAGGGAGAGAATGCATGCAAAGTACTTATATTGCAATGCCAAATTCTTAAGTGATGACTGGAAGGGGAAAGAGGACATATTGCAATGTTATGATTGGCATTTCCCTTGCAATTTACAGATTACAAGTCACTTAATCTACCTTGTCCTATTGTGGTTTTTTGTACATCTATTATCATATAATTTGTACATTGTATAACCATTTCCATTGTTTACATATTAACAAATTGACACACAGAGAGGTTGTAATTTGTCCACAGTCATAAAGCTAGTGACTGTCAATGTCTGGATTTGAATTCAGGTCATGCTCATTCCAAGAATATTCGCTCTATTATGTCACACTTGACTAATTGGAGCCACAATTAGTATGACAGAAATGGGACTTTGTCCTAAGGTGCCAAGTACTCCCCCAATCACCACCATGGATTGTAGATCTTGTTCCAAATACCTCTAGGATTCTATTTCTAAGGTCTTGTTGAAAATTTCTCAATTCATGAGTCACTTTTCCCCAACTTTGTGGGGGTAAAGTCCAGGCTAATGAAATAATATCCACAGTCAGTCTGTTTTAGTGACTGGCCATACTTAATTAAATTTGATGGGAGACAGAAACAGAGGGAGGGAGTAAGGGAAAGAAAGAGGAAGAGGGACAGGGAAGGAGAGAGAGAGAGAAAGAGAGAGAGACAGAGAGAGAGACAGAGAGAGAGAGAGAGAGAGAGAGAGGGAGAAAACAAAATTGAATTTCAAATCATAAGACCTGTGTTTGAGCTTTACCACAATATCTGTGTGACCTTGGGTAAGTCAATTTTTTATTTGCAAAATATGGAAAAAAATATTCCTCATGCAATTTTGAGGCAAACACTGCAAATCATAAAACACCATGGAAATGATTTAGAAGCAGTAGTAGTTGTAGTGGTGGTGGTAGTATAGTAGTAGTAGTAGCAGTAGTGGTAGTGGTAGGAGAATAGGAGTAGTAATCCAGTAAATAAATGAGCAAGCATTTCCATGCCAGGTATTTTGCCTGGGGAAACAATGGCAAAAATTAAATAGCCTTTGCCCTCAAGAATCTTGAATTTCTGACTTTCTGATATTCTGTAGGATTCTTCTCCTCAGTCTTCTTATTTCAATCTACCAAATACATTGTTTTCCCTACAAATTTTTTTTTAACACTCATTACCCAACAACAAAAAAAACTAGTTTAAAGGACAAATTGATGTGCCTCCTCATTACCTAGTGTCCTCTTAAGATTCTGAAATCTGGGTTATCTCTCCAGCATTCAGTTGAAAGGACTCTGAGGAGTCACTGTATGACCCTCTAAGGATCATGACTAATGGTCTATCTTGGTTCTCATATTCCCCATAAAATCAGGGATAAGGCCTCATAAGGCCTTCAAATATATCTTCAAATATAATTATATAAAATAATTGTCTATTATTAATAACTTTGAACCATAGAATAAAATCTTAATATAAAAGGAACATTTACCTCATGCAGTCCAGTAACATATTCTTATAGCTGAGAAACAGAGGTCCAAATGGTTTAACATTATACAGGTGCATATTTAATATACATTTAATACTGGACATATTTAATATCCAATGTTATACAGGTAAATTAAGGGCCAGGATTTAAATCCAGGTCCTCTGACTCCAAATTCTTCAAGTCATTCTTCCTCTCCTGCATTATTTTGTATTATAGTTATTTGTGAAGAAAGTATATCTGTTTCATAGAGTGGGAGCTTCATGATCACAGAGACCATATCCTAATTCAACTAGGAATCTGCCCCAGAGTTCAACACAGTACTCTGTACTATTTAGATACATTTAAAAATAGATACATGTCAATTCACAAATCCCCGCTCTAGTAAATGCTGACAAAATGAAGTTACCCATAATGCTGGCATTTGGAAATTATGATCTCTCACTTGTAAACTTCTTCACACCTAGAGAACTTTGGCAAAGTGCCCTTACCCCTTGTAAGATAGCCTTGGCTTATGGCTCCAGAACCTTAAACTGGTGTGAAAGCAATAACCAACTGCCAGTTAGCTCTACCACGCACACTGACTCAGTGCTGAGGGCAAATCTGTCTCATATTTTCACCCAGCATCAGTCTTGCTCACATCCCTAGAAGAGGAAGGAGACCCCAGTAACAGGATATCCATGATCTCTACTCAGAAATGTTGAAATACAAGTAAAATCTACTATATTTTTATTATTCCTACTGATTTTCCTAAGGGTACTGTAACTAAAAAAACCTGGCAGGGAGGAATGCTCAGTCTACCAAAGGTCCAAGCTGAAGTTTTGACTGGTATTGTTGATGTAACAATCTATTTTCCCTTTTAACTTTCCAGTTATAATGGCAGAGAAATTCTCCTGCTGGGCAAAATCTAATTTTTTAGACTTAAAGACATGTCTAAAATATTTTTGGATATAGTCAGGGTGTGCTTTTTTTTTTTTTTTACACTTTCTTGGAGAATAAATGCCATGCTGAGGGAGATAAGAAAAGACGGGGAGACTAAGTCTCATTCTTCCACAAAGGGGAAACTAGAAGACATTCAGATAAATACGAACTGAATACTGGTCATTAGAGACAATGATGTCACTGAATAGATGATAGAAATGACAGACAGATATACTGCCAGCAGCAAGGCTAATGGAATTTAGGGGGAAAGGAAGAAATAATCATTTGGGTAAGAACTGTTGTTTCCTCTCTTACAGAACTAAAAAATATCAGAGCTGGAAGAGACTTCAGAGGACTTTTATTCAAATCTATATCTATAAAGGAAAGCCCATTCCTGTATAGCTGTCCAATATTTGCCTGAGGGCCTTGAATGAAGAGAAACCTACTGCCTATAGAGAGAGTTCATGCTATTTTTAAGTTGATCAGATTTTTAGAACTCATATCAAGCCTAAATCTGCCCTCATTACCTTCAACTCAATGCTCCTAATTTTGTCTTCCATGACCAAAGAAAACAAGGCTAATCTATTTTCCATATGACAGTCCTTCAAATACCTCAAGTCAGCTGTTATGACCATGTAGGTCATCTCTCCCCTGGTTAAATATTTAATTCTTTTATGGGGGCAACTCTTTCCCCTTGACTCCGAATGGCTACATTTTGACTTAGAAAATTACATACTAACAATATATATGCTCAATTGTATTTTTTATTTATTTTGTTTGTTTCCTGTTTGCAATTTTTTTTTGCTTTTTTTTTGGAAGTGAAAAGGCAGGGCAATTGAGGTTAAGTGACTTGCCCAAGGTCACATGGCTAGTAAATGTTAAGTGTCTCAGGCCGAATTTGAAGTCAGGTCCTCCTGACTCCAGGACCAGTGCTCTATTCACTGTGCCACCTAGCTGCGCTTCCCCCCTTGCATTTTAATCTGCAACTGGGAGTGTTGTGGCCTATGTATTTGATACATGTATGTATGTTTATACATATATATATCCACATGTACTATATAGAAGACCATGTTTTAATATAATTGATTCCTTTGTTATTCTCTATAATTTATTTTATTTATTTAACATCAAGTGGTCAAAAAGTTCCATAACTGAGACAGCTAGGTGGCGTGATGAATAGAGCACCAGCCCTGGAATCAGGAGAACCTAAGTTCAAATATGGCCTCAAACACTTGAAAAACTTACTAGTCGTGTGAATTTTGGGCAAGTCACTTGATCCCAATTGCCCTCCAAAATCCAAAAAAAAAAAAAATTCTGCAATGCAGTAAAGGTTAAGAAACCCTGAGCTAGTCCCTTATCATTTGCTATATAGGGAAACTGAGTCCATGAGTCAAGTGACTTATTCAAGGTCACATAATCATTTATGACGCAGCATAGCAAGAATTCGACTTCAGGTGACTGGATGAAAGTATCTTAAATTTCAAGTTTGGAGAAATCTCCAGATCAATCCTTCATGTTATGCATGAGAAAGCTGAGGAATATGAAGGGATTTGCCCAAGATTACCCATAGGGAAAGTGGCATGGCCATATTTCTAACCCAGGTCTCCCTACTCAATTCAGGGCTCTTTCAACAACACTACTTCCTATAGCATTTGCTTGTTGGATGGCTGTTTGTTTTAAATAATTGCAAAACTAACACCTTCCCAAATTATCTGAAGAGATTTTTGCCCATTCCACATTTGCAATGTCCAGGAAAATTTAAAGGCATTAGTATGCCAGCTAACATTTGGTGAAAAAATCAGATGACTTTCAGAGTATTCACAGTTATAATGGCAGAGTCAGGAAGACCCTGTCCAAGTTCAAAGAAGTCACCTTAGCTCCTGCAGCCAGTCTGTATTAGAACTGGGAGTCACACTCAGGGCTAAGAACTCCAAGCCAAGGAAAGTCTTTCCATTTACACAGGGCTGTATAGTTTTAGAACTATGTGGAATTTCAAGAACAATGTGATTTTTCTGATGGTTACCATGTCTGAAACCTGAGAGAGATCCCCAAATGGGAAATGGGATAGAATGAGGAATGAAATGGCACATTATGAAGCTCCCAATTTTGACTCACATTAGAGAGACCCAGGTATTATGTAAACCTCCTTTGAGGTCTGGTACTTGAGCTTAGGAACAATAAACATTCCAAAAATGTGATATGGTTCAATGTTGTGATTGCCCTTGGCAGATTGCCAATCTTGGAAAATGAGTTAATGAGCCCAAAAGTCTGATGAAAATCAGAGATGTTATTTTTCAAAAGGGTTTTTTGTGATTTGTATAAGTGCAGCTTGCTTTTAATTATCCACAATACCACAAGGCATATTTTGCAGACATAATGCAGTCTCCATATTAGAACATTTCATAATGGTTTGCCATTAACACATTTCTGAGAAGTGGGATAAGACCTCCAAATTGTAGGTACTGTGCTTAGAAATAAAATGCAACATTTTCACATTAGCAAAAAGGAAATTCATCAGTTTTGATATTCCTGAATATATGACTTTTACCTTTTCCTTAGCTAGCAATGTTTATTTATTAGGTAATATTTCCATAGTGTGAAGTAGATGATAACAAAGGACAATATTTTTTTATTTCAGGGATAAAAATGTGGAATTATTTTTAATGGGTGGGAAAACTTGGGGAGAAGTTAGACATAAGGGAAAAGCTACCTAAGCAAATTGATCAATTTTTCTTAAGATCAATCTAATTAACATTTCCAACTATTATGTTGATCACAATCCCGCTCAATAAGTATATATTTATTGTGTTTCAATAGAAACTATTTCATAGAAATATTGAAATTAATGTTCTTACAAGGTAGAAATCTAGGTTTAAAAGTATTATGAAAACTGCAAATAGAGAAGAATCTATCAGAGAAACTGAACTGACAAGTTTGGAAAGTCATGTTATGTAGAGATGGCTTCTAATAACTCACTGCTTGTACAGAGTAAGCAGAATTTATTCTGGGGTTATAGATTGGGGATTTCAGGGCATAACTCACACAAGGATTAATGGAAATTTTGGGAAATTACTGAATGGAGAAAAGACCCCTTCCTCTATCCTCCAAGACTGGGCTTCTGCTGAGTGTCAGCAATAAGGTATTTAGACCAATGCTCGACTCTGTAATCACTAGCAATGGGAACTGGCTGTAACACAGCAGGAGCACAAACATGCATATGAATTGTGGCCATCCCTCAGGCCTTGCACCTCTCCAGTTCCTAACCCCATTGGAGGTAATTAACATCAACCTAGAAGAACCAGTGGCAGAGACATTTCAGGCTCTGGTGATCTGAGCCCTGGCCACTTGTCACCATTTAACTGACACATTTTTTGCTGCATGTTAGGCTGAACAGTTCCAGAGCCAGGAAATCTTAAATAGGAGTAAGTGATGTGGAGGTTTTCCCTCCAGTATTTGTTGATCCTACACCTTACTGACCTGTGGAGGGAGCTTGTAGGACTCTTTTGGACTTTGCTGAGTGGGAAGGCATGTCCTCTGAGAATACATCCCCTCAGTATGGATGGGAACCACCTTGCTTTGGGAGGGGTGGAAGGAATCAGGGTGCCTGAGATTCTTAACTTATTTGGGGCCAGTTGCCATGAATGAAAACTAGTTCCAAATTAGTTAATGAAGTTATTGTCTGAAATGATCTTAAAGTTCTCCTTCCATCACTTTAAAGGAATAATAATATAGGGTAATAAAGAAAGAATGTAGTGCCTTCACATTGTGACTGCATGTTTAAAAGAAAAATGTATTCAAAATATTTAGTAAAGCATTGGGACATTTAAGAATACCAATGGCGGGGTGGGGCATGAGGCTAGTTGGCACAATGAATGGAGCACCAGCCTTTGAGTCAAGAGGACCTGAGTTCAAATCTGGAATCAGCCACTTAACACTTACTAGTCATGTGACCTTGGGCAAGCCACTTAAGCCCAATTGCTCTGCCTTTCCCCCTTCAAAAAGAAAAAAAAAAGGAATACCAATGGGAAAGACAGAAATAGAAAAATGCACAGACAAAAGAGAGTTCTACAGTACACACACATATGTGAAAATTATAAACATGTTTAAAACATTTATGTAACATAAATATTCAAACATACTTAATTGTATTCATTTGCTAAATTAAAGCATTTTCTATTTATAAGGTGCAATGATAATGAGACCCTAAGTCACACCTAAATTGACCCTACTGAATTTCTTTACCACTCCTCCCAAAAAAATCCTTAATCTTCTCTGGAAATTATTTCTGAGTCTCACACTTCCATCTCCACCCCTACCCAGAAAACTTCTCACTCTAACAAATCCTCTTTCACTGATGCCCCTTCCTCTGATTAGTTAGTTCCTACCAGTGGGGAAATTAATGTTAGACTGTATTATTTATTTCTGGCATTTCTCTGTGAATCCATTCATTTCCTCAGACCCTACTTCTCAAAAACAGGCAGTTTTTCTGAAGGGCATAATAGGATAAGGTCAATTGATCCTGGTCCCCACAGTATCAGCACATTTACTGGCTTGAGGTAAGAGCCCTGTTTCTGCCTGCCTCTAAACAGAAGACAGCCTAAGTTAGGTCCTCCCCCAGTGACATTCTGCTTCAACCTTGATTTTCCCTTTACCGAAGCTGGGGGTAACCTGGTTCACAAAGGAAAGACTAAGCCAGGGAGACCCTGACTGGAGTGTTTTGTTTTGTTTTGTTTTTCTGGTTAAGCTCACTAGATGAAGTTTTTCTGGTTAAGCTCACAATCAGGACACTCTCTCCTGTAATCTCCTTCCCCATCAGTGAAGTAATGGGGAAGGATTGAGAACTTTTAGCCCACCTCATTAAAATGTCACTCATTAAAATGTCCACCAATCAAGATTGCCTTACATTTACCGGAGGAGGTATTAATCATGGACTGTGAGGAAGAAGACATCTGAATTTAAGCAGCTCTGGGACACTGTTTTTGGTAACTGGAAGAGATCAATAACCTCAATTCACTGGTACCTGCTAACCTAAAAAAATAAATTGATTAAACATGGTCAGAACTGTGTCTTATGGAAGTTGACCTGTGACCCCAGAACCTCCATTTCAAGAAAGGATGAATGTCATCGACATTTGCCAATTCATTCTTTTCTGAGTTCTATTGCTGATTTTTCAGACATCTTTTTCCCACCATCCCTCAACAGCCTTGTCACTGTAGAAAATCCTTCCGCCACCTTTCCCCAAAAGACTTCTCACCCAAAAAGATCCCTCCTGGCACTACTTCTGATTTTCCTAGACTTCATAACCATGCCCTCTGCTGTTTCATCTGGTACCTTTTTTATCCCCTCTGTGCCTTAGAAAAGTCAAGTACTCGTGGATTTCTGACTGTAGAAGATTCATCAGTTGGACCATCCTCTTCTCCCCTTAGTTAGCAGTGCTTGTGGCCTCCATTTTGTGGAGCTACTTCTTTCCTCTTCTGGTCATGCTCCTAAGTTTCCAGATTTCAAAACCATACCCCTATGCCAGATACCTTATCTTCCCCACTCCCTTTTCTCTCTCTCCACCTTGAACTTCTTCATCAGTGTTATCTTTTCCATTTAGAATGTAAGCACTTTAAGGCCAGGGACTGTGGAAGTTTTGCTTGCATTTGCATCCCACTATGCCAATGCTTAACACATAAGAAGCACTTAGTAAATGTTTGTTTCCTTTACTTAGTGCCTTCACACCCTGGAAGGTCCTTCTGGCCCAGCAGTCTCTTCCTCTGATTAGTCGGTTGCTTCCAAATCCTCCACATCAAGGAAGAGCCTCCATTCTCCTTTGGTCAACACTCTTGATTCTCTGGACTTCATTCTACTATGTTACTGTACAAGTTCTGTCTTACACCTATCATCTACCCAGATCTTCTACTTCCTGTGGACATGTCTTCCCTTTGTAGAATGTAAGCTCCCTGGGGGCAAAGATTATCTTTGTTTTGCTATTTTTCTTTTTTGTATTTAGCATAGCAGTGAGTGCTTAATATATTCTTGGTAACTGGACTATGCAAAATTAATATTTCAAATTAATTGCTTTCTCATTTTAAGTAAGCTTCTATACATAGATGGTGAATAAATCTTTTGAAATATCAACCCAAGCAATACTGAAGACTACATGATCAGAAGGGAGATATGCTCCCCATACACATATTTTATATATGTAATTTAATTTATTTGTATTTAGTTTCTTGTATTCATATATACACACATATACCTATGTGTGTATGTATTATCAGGATATATAAGAAATTAAATACTAACAGCTCATAATGGAGATTAGAATACAAATAGACACTATGTAAAATCAGAGATTTGGGGAGACAAGCAGAATTTTCAAAGAGGTCAATTCCCTCAGAATTTTCCATATCTTGCCTCGGAATACCTCTTTTCCTCCAACTGTTTGGAAGAGCACACCTCAGTCACTCAAGCATTCTGCCAATCAAATAGCATTTATTCAGTATAGACTACCTGCCATGGACTATGCTAAATGCTGGAAATACAAAGAAAGGCAAAATATAGTCCCTGCTTTCAAGGAACTCAGAATCTAATGGCAGAGACGACATACAAATACACACATGAAGAGAATAATTCCCAATGTATAGCGGTTCTCCATGAACAGGATGTACCAACATATACAGATAAAATACTTGATGGAATTTTTCATGGCAAAAAGGTTGGGGGGGAGTATTTTTTTTATCTTAAAAGAAAAGAAAATATTGGAATGGTCAAACTTACATTTTAAAATTATCACTTTGAGAACTGAATAATGAATGGATTAGAGAGACAGAGAGAGATCTGAGGCAGGAAGACCAACTAGATCTGATTTCAATAGTCATGGCATGACACAATGAGGGCTTATACCAAGGTGATGGCATTGTCCATTAATTCCATAATCCCTTCTATAATGCATTCTCTCCCAGGCCATCACTGTACTACCCTCTCTCTCCTCTTTTCCCCATCTTGACCCCTTGCTAAACCAGCTTAAATCTATACAGCCCTTTCTTCTTAAGTCCCTGGAAGTGGTGAAGGAGAAGTTGAATGGTTAGCTTCCTGGATTTTGCAAAGATGATCCTAGAGCTGGATAGAAAGTTTAGCCTAGATGACTTCTAAGGTCCCTCCCATTTGAAAAGCCTAGGATTCCAGCATTACAAAGATTTATATTTGCCAGACCTTTGATTCCATCAAAGCAGATAACTCCCAGGAAGGAAAGTACTCAACTCAAGTGTACCATTTTTTGAAAAAAATAGTCTTAGTATGTTGCTGGAAGTACTGAAAGGTTATCACCCAGGGTGATATAGTCATTAAGGTGGACTACCTGAGCCTAGGGGAACAATGAAGAAAAGGTCCAAAGAGACCAACTTAAGGTCAGCATCAGGGGGAATGAAAGAATGAAAAAAATATCCCTGAACAATTAGAGCTGCCCATATATGGAATGTGCATCCATGGGAGGTTGTTAGTTCCTTTTCCTTGGAGGTCTTCAAATAGAAGGCACATCCTCACATATCTTGTATAGTAATGATTCCTTTTATTTATGAGTACACTAGCTGGTTTTTTGAGATTGCCTCCAGTTCCTTAATTTTATAATTCTTAACTCTAAGGCTGGCTGTTTCTCTAACATACAAGAAGTGTTGAACTCTTGGCCCAACAGTTCCATGCAGTCAACAACCCTCCTTCAAGCAGGCTGAACCATATTAAAATATAATTAGAGAATTTTTAGCAAAATAAAGAAAAATACAATAAAATATAAAAATGTTAATCCATGGTTTTCAAAATCAATCCACATTCTATTTGTATTTGACATAAACGCCTCTATACCTTTTAGTCACTGAGGTATTCCCACATCAGAAGAGGCAGATCCATATAAAGAATGACATTTGTGAAAGTCTTACCCTTGAGATATATGTGTGTGTGTGTGTGTGTGTGTGTGAAATATCCCAGAATTTCCACTGAAGTAGAAGAAAAATGTCATATATCAAGATATTAACAAGGGTGGTAAGTTGTAGGTTTCACTGTGTGAGGAAGATGAATGAAGGGAGTTGAGTCTGTTCCTAATTAAGATCTGAAGGGCTCAAAAAGCAAAATTCATGTTTTTTTTCCCCCTAATAACAGAGATGGGAGGGGTGGTTGATATGTTATAGAAGAGGGTGTGGAGGTGGTGGGACAGAGCAAAAAATCTCATTTGAAAATGTAACACCTACATTTACCTCTTCCTTTGGTTTCCATGGTGGTTTCATTATTTTAAGGGGAAAAAAGGTGAGAAAAATGTGTAGCAACAGTTGTCACTTGCTCTTTCCATCAAGGGGCCAGACGAAGAACAAAAACATGATCAGTTTTTTTTTTCTACTCTGGCTAATATCACAGTTTATCCAAATCAGTTCCATACATGGAGATATAATCTTTATATGTTCCTCTTAATTAACATCAAGGCCAGACTATATGCAAATCATTCATTTTCATTCCCTTCACTGTCTCAATTAATTGGATAGAGTACTTTTCTGCCAAATGTAACACATTTTCAACAGACCAGAAAAGGGGGAAGAACAAGAAAAAAAAACTGTCTAGTGGGTAGATGATTGAAATTTTAAAGTCCAAACAAAAAACTCTGAGGGTCAATAAAAGATGAAATTAGTAATATCATAACAATTAGGAAATCAACTAATTGTACTTGAGGATTTTATAGGAAGTGTAAGCGTTGGCAGATACAAAGTTTCAATTTGGTGACTCATGAAATTCATACTGTTTGTGTTATTTAGAATACCTAATGTAGGGGGAAGGGTCTCTATGGATTCAAAATTTTCTGAAGCTTCTAAAGGAAATTTTAATAATGAGGATGATATCTAATTTTAATAAAGTGAGGATGATATCTAATCCTGAGCTTTAAAAAAACAACATATCTAGAATAATATAGATTTTAAAATAGGATCTTGCTGATTAGTTTTATTTAAAAAACATGTAAAGATATAAGTAGGCTATATCCAAGATGATAACTGGGCTATGTGTCTTAAACCACTGCATATGTTTATGTCAGAGCTGAAAGGAAACACGAAGACCATCTCATCTTTCCCCCCAATTATATAAATGACAAAACTCAGGCCTAGATAAGGGAAATGGACTTTGTAAGACAAAGCAATTAGGTAACCGCTGTAGCAGCAAGCACCCCAAGCATGTCCTCAGAGTTTGCTGCCCATACAGATTCTTGGATCTGCTTTGTTAAAGGAAAGCAACTCAAAATGGGTTAACAAGCTTACTTTAATCAGTCAGACATATATCGTTTACCTATTTCAGGAGAAAAGGTCAGCACCCCGAACTTCAAAGTATACAGGCAGAATTATCAAGACAGAAACAGATCAAGTAGACAGATTTCCAAACTGTCCAACCATTACATCCATACCCAGTCAACATCTGGGTTTCCACATCTGGGTTTTTCAAAGCCAGGGGGGCCCTGGACAACGGCTTCCCAGAATACAGATCAAATCACAGAACACTTCTCAAAGTGAGCCCCCAAAACAAAGCCTCACATCAGGGCTTATATAGCCTTCTCCTGGCCCAGAGAATGTAACAACCTTATTGACCCACTGGCCAATCAAAAAGTATCTACTGAAAAACAAGCCTCCCTCCCCAGGCTTCAGGTGCACTTTAGCCTAGGGGCAGGGAAGATCTTCCAAATTTGCATTCCCATTACACCACAGGGGCAGATCTAAATTCTGGGTCTCCCATTTCTTCCTTGAATATTCTTTTTTTTTTTTTTTAAAGCAATCAGGGTTAAGTAACTTGCTCAGGGTTACACAGCCAGTTATTTCTGGGTGTGGTACTGAGTATCTGAGCCCGGATTTGATCCCCAGGTCATCCCCACACTGGAGCCAGTGCTCTTACTCTCTGTGCTACCTGGCCACCCTTTGAACATTCTTTACACTCCATGTGTGAAAAAGCTTAATCTCTACTATGTAGAGATTGCCCAAGAGAAAGGAGGCTTCTCTGGAATAGGTGAATATGCCTCGGCAGCCTACATACTTAACAATAGATAAGAAAGGCATTACATAATTATGCTGGATGAAGGAGAGGTTTCCATGGCACCAAGATATTGGCAAATAAGTCTGCTGCCTTTTACCTTGTTTGGGCCACAACAACACTGTTGTGTTCAGTTTTCTATGGCCACATTTAGTAAAGGCAATCAGAATGGTGAAGGGCCATAAGGTCATGTCAGTGGAGGTCTGTTAAAGGCACTAGGGAGCTTAGAGCAGAAAAGAGGAGACTGGCAGGGTTCTAGACAGGTTACAATCCTCCTTAATGCTAGTCCTTGTCCTCTTTTGGTTAGCTGCCATCTGCCTTATTTGCATATAGTTGTTTGCATGGAATCTCCCTCTATAAACTGGGAGCCCCTTGGGGAATGGTATATTTTTGCCTTTATATTCTTAGTCCTGAGCAAAGTATCATGCTCTTAGTAACCACCATATAAATGTTTCTTGACATCATTTTCTCTTCATGATCCCAGAGGGTAGAATTACAAACAATAAATGGAAATTTCTGAGGGAAAATTGGTTTTATCTAAGGATACAAGTACCTGTCAATTAAAAATATCCCCAAATAATTCAACCTCTCTCAGCCTCAGTTAAAAAAAAGTGAGATTGGAATAAATGTCCTCTAAGCTGCCACTCCAAAACTTAAGCATTAATGTTTCATAGAAGCCTATGCATCCTATCGAGAAGACAATGTTTTACTTCTATAAACCCATTCATCTCATGATCGTAGGATGCAGCTATGCACCAGATAGAGCTGTCATCTATGACAGAAGTGTAGCATAGGCTTCAGTTATCTCTTCTTTTGATATTGTATGCATATTGTACAAGAAAAATAAGACAGGAAAATCAACTGGTATCATAACCCGGGACTTACCAGTGTTGGTAAGGTAGCCAACATTCTTTAGAACTCCTTCAGTGTAAGCCCCAGGCTCATAACTGTCCATTTCTCCCATAACGATGTGAGCAACTCTTGCAGCCCGTCCTTTGATTGCACCAGCAGCACGGTCTAAATTGTCAATATCCTGGTCTCTTAGAGCAATGATACACTTGTTGACATCCTCCAGGATGTGGCTCTCTGTCAACACAAAGGAGGCAGGTGTTAGGGTTGGGGTGGGGGGGGGTTCCCAACTAAAGTCACACATGCATGAAAATATCTAGTATTTATAGAGTGCCTTACAGGTTTGCAAAGCACTTTATATATTTTGTCTCATTTCATCAAAATCATGAATTGAGAGGATTCTTATACACCAAAAAAGCCAATGGGAGAGAGGGAGGGAGGGAGGGAGGAAAGGAGGAAGGAAGAGGGAGAGAGAGGTAGACAGAGGGAAGGAGAGAGAGGGAAGGAGAGAGAGAGAGAGAGAGAGAGAGAGAGAGAGAGAGAGAGAGAGAGAGAGAGAGAGAGAGAGAGAGAGAGAGAGAGAGAGAGAGAGAGAGAGAGAGAGAGAGAGAGAGAATGAACATGGCAAAGAAAGATCAATGGCAATAAATTTAAATTATTTTCCCCTGACTTTTCAAAGGAAATTTTTATTTATTATAACCCTTTTATAACCCTTTACAATCTTGTTACACTCTATCTGTCTTGTTTCATATATATTATGAAAATATTCACTTTTTGAATTCCTAGTTGTTAAGCCTGCGATCCTTTTAATAAAGGAATAAAATATTTTCTGACTCTTCCCGAGAAAATAGACATACTATTAGTTCATCAAGGAATAAAAATAATGATAGGAATAACAACATTCTTAATATGAAAAAGGAAAAGAGTAAAGGTTACCTAATATTCCTTAAAATATTCCTCCCAAATAAATAAAGCAATATAGCAAGCTATATTTATTTAATATTCGATTATGTTAGGGATATGTGATTTTTAATGTGGGAACCTCCTGGCATGGGAAGATCTTCCAGCAACACAGGTTTTGTCATGTCTATGAACTAATGGATATGCCTTAGGAAGTAATTAAGACACAAAGGTATTAAGTGATTAAGTATAGAATTCATACTTACTAAAGTAATAATAGAAGAAAACAAAAGGAAGTGTAGAAGGCAGCCAAAATTTTTATAATCATTCAATATTATGCATATGTACACATGCAAATAACTATTGAAAATTTTTATGAAATGTTTTCTTGCCTTATTTGTATATTTCAGGTTACTGATGATTAAATTCCCAACATAAAAGACATTTTTAAAAATCTTAAGATTCTCTTTCAAATAAAAAGTAAACATTCAATTTATCAATTACAAGGTAATATCAATTTGGAAATGAAATTATTATGCTGATATAGTGCAGCTCATAAGGTTTATGTGGAATAGCTAGTACCCAGTGGGTACCCAAAAGCAAATACTTATTAATTAGTGGAAAATGAGTCACTAATTAAGATTTACTCACATTTTTGTAGGGTTATTACAAGTCTTTCATAATCTGGTTACAAATCACTTTGCTAGCCCTATTTCATATTACTCCCCTTTCAGCAGTATATTCCAGCCAGATTTCCCACCTAGGGGTTTACTAGTCATAATATGCATGCTATCTCCTACCAGAGAGAACCCCTAGGAGTTTAGTGTTTAGTGAACCCCTAGCAGTAAAGGAATAAAAACTCCTTGTGTTCACAGAGGTCTAAAATATATTAGTTCCTCAGTCCCTCTGAGTCCCCAAACTTGCCTTCAAGAGGATATTCAATTATCACTTCCCACTCAGGGTTCTTCATCACAATGCCCCCCCCCCTCCATTTCTGGACATCTTTTCCTTCTGAAATTGCCACACCCCCAAGAAATTAGAAGCTCTAGGCAGATAACATTTTTTTCTTGTCTCTATGTCCAGAATATACCCAACACAATACCCAGGGAACCTCTCCCCCAACTTCATGCAGCAGCTGTCCCAGTAATGTCCTAATACCGTCTGCTTTGGTCTCTCCCACTCTCTTGGTCTTAAAAAAATCCCATACTGGATTGTTTTCTTCCAATTTACACAAAGCACAAAAATGCTTATTATAGATCTATACTATAGTGATTCAGCATGCAGTAGTGGACTGAAAAGCACCTGGATTTGGAGTACGAAAAAAAAGGGAGTTTAAATCTGAACTCTGTTCTTTAATACTGAGTGACCCTGGAGCAATTGCTTAATCTCTCCATGATTCAGTGCTCACCTTAAAAATGGGTATAACCGGGGGCCGCTAGGTGGAGCAATAAATAGAGCACTGGTGCTGGAGTCAGGAGGATGTGAGTTCAAATCCAGCTTCAGACAGTTAACCTTTATTAGCCGTGTGACCTTGGGCAAGTCACTTAATCCCAATTTCCCTGCCTTCCCTCCTCCAAAAGGGAAAAAAAAAAAGATCTGATTCTACCCCAACTATGTATAATGTAGAGGAAAGGATCAAGTGAGATGATGGATGAAAGATAACATATAAAAACTGAGAGAACATCAGCTATTCTCATTATATTTCCATTTTGCTCAGAGATTGCATCTTCTCTTTAACTCTTAAGAGACTTGCCAGTGTGAGTTTCTGTTTCTTAATACTGAAGTCTACCAGAATAAAGTTGTACAAATTCAATTTCCTTGGATCCTTAACTAAAAATATGGACACATTGTCTATTTAAATGAAATCTGAAATTCATCTTCCAAGGAAACAGATTAGGGAACAGTTGTATGGGCATTCAGAGAGTTGCTTTGGGGATTTCTCATTTTGCTTTTCTCCACAAAGACCATCGGCCGAAATGTCAATCAATTTTCTTTATTCTCTAGAACTGATACTCTACTGCCAGTAGTTTCTCAATCTTCATGCAACATTTTTGCCCCACAAACTTCTCAGCTTTTTTTTTAAATGCATGAAATAAAATACACAAGATTGCAAAGGAAACCAGATCTATTGAAATGCAGTGGTCAAATTTAAATAAAAAAGTTCATGGACCACTGGTTAAGGATTCTCTTACATGAACAAGCTTAATGGAAAAAAGAAAATGAATCATTCAATGGAAAATTATAATTGCAATAAAATCTGGAATTTTCATTCCACAAAGACTTAGTTGGAAGGCAATGCAGTAGCCTTCAATTCTAACCTCTACTTACAATCAGTCCTTCTAATAAGCATCCCCCACAAGTGGTTTTACGGGCTTTCCTTGAAAACCTCCAAAGGGAGAAGCCAACTCTCTTCTGAGCCAGCTATTCCACTTTCGACCAATTTGATTCAATGCAACAAAGATACATGAAACACCTACTAAACACAGTTGTGTGATTGGTGTTTATCATGAAGTTTTTTCTAATATTTAATCTAATTGCCTTTTTTCAACTCCCCATTCCCTGCTTTATTGCCCCTGTTGCACCAATTAGAATGTATCTAATATCCCTTTATTTACATGGGACAATCCTTCAAATATTTTAAGACAACTAGCACATCTTGAAGACAATCGCAAATCCAACCAGAGAAGCTTCAAAACAGACTTTTTTCTAGGTAATTTTTCTTCCTATGAATTATGCAAAGATGATACAAATCATGTTTGTTCACACTGAATGTTTGGCTCTCTTCCCTTAGGGATCATATAGTTTACAAACTGCAATGTGTTATAAGTTATGCATATTCTACATCAACTCCAAAATATAGTTGGTGTGTTGTGTTTATAGCCTGTATAATGATATGCAGTACATATGTCATCTGAATGTAAACCTCGTGAGAACAGGGAGTGTTTCACTTTTGCCTTTGGGCCCTCAGTGCCCTGCACATAGTAGGTTCTTCATAAAAGTTTACTAATTTGCATTAAAAGAAAGCAGAAATCTAACATTATCAACATTCCTGTCTATTTCTGTAATTTGGTATGAGTGGAAAATGCCTACTGTTTCTGTATAACTGTCATGTTCAAATGTTGTGAAGTTGACTTGAGAAAATGTTGAGAAAAGCAAATTTCCTTAAAGATAGATTAATTAAGTCATCTATTTACAAATAAAATTCCAAGAAAACTGACTAGAGTGAATTCAAGAGGTAGACAGTGTTCAACCCCAATTTTAAAACAGTGTGCTCTAAGAAAGAGAAGAAAAAATTAGGATGTTATGTGTTCATGTTTTAATTTCTCTCAAAGCTGATGTGACATGCATTGCATGGGAGTTACAGTCCAGAACTAAGACTCCCTAAGGTTCCAGTCCAGAAATGACTCCATTTGGGATTTGGGGGTACAGGGTTATACATCCTTTGAAGAGAAAATGTTCCCAATCAACTCTGATTGGTCACACTGGGAAGTGGGCTATATTAATATGAAGTCTTGAGTAAGTGACTTAGATCAGATAATATTTTCAACAGGGACTGATATCATCCCAATATCTGAAGAGAAGAAATACCTGTTCTATCTGACCAGCCTCCCCATCCTACCAGAGCACTGACAATCTTGGGCTAGGTACACAGAAAATCTGTCTCCACTCAAGCAGTTTCCAATGCAATCTCATTAGCAGTAATGTATTTGCGAAGAGCTTAAGACCAAGAGATTGGGGGTGGGAGGGCAGGGAGGGGTGACAATCTGAGAATCATTTTTCACAATAGAAAGATCCTTGGACATCTGAAAAAATATTTTGATGAATATTGGAATAAGTCCAAAAGAATGTATAGAGCTCCTTGTATTAAATATGTGAAAACACTATGACAAATTTCACAGCATAAGATACTTCAATAATTTTCACAGAATCTCTGCATTGGAAAAGACTTCAGTGGCCATTTAACAAGAACAAAGATCAGGACAACAATAATAGCTTGCATTTAGACATCGATTTAAGCTTTACAAAGGCCTTGACACCTATAACTCATTTGATCCTCTCAACCATCTGATAAAGTACCCCCATTTTATAAATAAGGAAACAGACATAATGAGGAAGTTTCTCACTCAGGGTCACAGAGTTAGTAAGAATATGAGACAGGATTTGAACTCAGGATTTGTTGATGTCAAGTCCCACATTCAAGTCCACTGTGCCACTTATCTGCCTAGTCCTGCTTATATACAAAGATGAGTCACTAAGGAGAAATTCCACACAAAGTGTCATTTAACCATTGCTTGAAGACATCTAAAGAAAGTTTGGGTTTCTTATTGGCTTGGATATTTTGACACATGCTAGCAGTAATGACTTCCTAAAAGACTGACAAATAAAGTATTAGAAAAGGGGTAGGGGACAAGTTGTATGCTGAAAACTAGAAGAGATGTCAAAGACCAATTATTCTATCTCCCTCATTTTTAAGAGAAATTGAGATTAAAATAATTTCAATGACCTGCCCAAGGTCACATGGGTGCTAATAAACAAGTCACATTTGTGAAATAAAAACTCCCAGGAGGTAGCCAATGAAAGCACTTTTATAGCTTCTACTACTCCAAAAATATAGGTTTGTAGCAATAGTTTCTTCTATTATGGACTGAATGCTTTGACCTGGACACCTCTGCTTTTATAAGGAAGAGTCAATCCAGTAGGGGAAGAAATAACACAAAGGTGAAATAACCATTTGGTCTTCAACTTCTTCCCAGTAAGTAACACAAGGGTAACTGTGATTTTTTTGTTTGTTTGTTTGTTTTACTGATCAGTTAGGGAAAGAAAAACAACTATTACCACAACTACTTGGGGTACAATACAATGTAATTGGGCAACATATGACCTTTCCCCTACACTCCTCACAGCACAGGACACTGGAAATGCTTGCCAAGTTTCTAGCCAGAAGATGACCTCCATATGGAGATACCTAAGTGTATTCACAGGACATCATTGCATCTTTCAGGTTTGTTTTCTGTTATGATGCCACACAGAACAAAAACCGGGAATTTCCCAATGTATTGATATGTTAACAGATTTTCAGTAAATCTACTTGGCTTTTTTGATAGATTCTGGTGTTCAATTTAATTCAGCAAATATATCTTAAGTACCTAGCATACTCATGGCACTGTGCCAGGCACCAGGGAAACAAAACCTCATAAAGTATATTTTTAGTATTTAAAATCTTCAGTATTTTCTATTACAGAAGATAATTCTCCTAAGGATAAACAATAAGCAGGATAGTTCCATGGAAAGAACAATGGAAATGAACTCGAAGGATGTGAGTTCAAATCTGATTTTGCCACTTAATGGGTAATCTTGAATGTCACTTCACTTCCTGAGGGTCAGTTTCCTCATTTATAAAACAACAGAATTGGGCCTGTCAGATTCTCTCTAGATCTAAATTCATGAACCTGGGTAAACAAATTCAAATCAACCCAACAAAACATTAAACTCCTAAATTATGCATGCCACTATGTTTAGTACTAAAGAAACGTAGTTAAAAATGGTACCATTCCTGATCTCGAGAAGTTTCTATTCTAACTGGCCTGGATGGAAAACACATGATGAAATGTCACTGGATTAGATATATATAGCTGGAAACCTTTGAGTCCAACTCCCTAAATTTTTTTTTTCAGATGAGGAAATTGAAATACAAACTAATTGACTCGTCTAGATTCAAACAGCTGAAAAACATCTGAGCCAGAAGTGGAGCCTCGTGTCTTCTTGATGCCAAGTCTAACATTCTCTCAATGCCTTTAGGGAACCTCAATCTTGTCCATACAATCATATGACAGACTAAAAATTAATAGTAATATGAATAGTTGTTATACATTTTTTTAATGTTAACAAAGTACTTTCGATGTGTTACCTCAGGTGTTCCTCACCACAATGATGAAAGCGAGGTACTATTACTATCCCCATCTTATAGATGAGGAAACTGAGTCTGAAAAAAGTTAAATGACTATCCAAATTTGCACAGCTAGTAATGTCAGGGGTGGGGTTTTACCATAAGATTGTTCATTCAAAGTAAAGCACTCTTTCTGCTACCTTCTACTCCTTTAATCAAAGTCTGTCTTTAAAAGCTAAGGATGTCGACCATCTACTTTCTCCCCGAAACAGTATAAGTCAGGAAAGATGTCCAATAGAGTGATCACTGTCAATTCTCTTAGCTCCCATAGATTCATATGTTTCATTGGGAGAATAGAGAAGATGACTTCTGAGGTTGTACTATTTTTGGCTTCTAGCCAGGTAGTAGTAGTAGAAGTAGTAGTAGTAGTAGTAGTAGAAGTAGTAGTAGTAGTAGTAGTAGTAGTAGTAGTAGTAGTAGTAGTAGTAGTAGTAGTACTGGTGGTGGTGGTGGTGGTGGTGGTGGTGGTGGTGGTAGTAAAAATAGTAGTAAAAACTTTACCATAGTATATACTTTATTGGCCGTTTTAAACTGAATGTTCCTGGGACACCTCCCACTCAACCTTTCCAAAGCTGAGCTCATTATCTTCTCCAGTTTTTCTAAAAAATTCCATCCCATCCTTCAAACTGAACTATTTATATTAAAGGTATGACTATCTTCCAGTCTCCCACATTTATATTCTTTGTATTATTCTTGACTCCTCCATCTCTCTCACCCCACCCATTCTTATTTCTTATAATTTCTATGTTTTCTCATTATGCATTCACCTTCTAATCTCTGGTGAGATGGTGACCACTTTAGTTCAGAACCTTGCTATGTTGGTTAGGTCAAGTCAAATTGATGTTCTCTCTGTTTCTCATATACTGTTCTCCATTTCCCATCTTAGTGACTAGAGAGACCAATGGTATTAGCAACTGGGACAGTGAAAGAGGCTAATCTTTTCGGTCTTCTTCATATGTCTGAAATGTTCATGTTTGTTGTTTGTCAAGTTCTCACTTTTGTTAAAAAGGAAGCCTTAAAAAATGAAAAATCTTGTCCATATTTCTCAAAGAATTTATTTCACTAGGGTCAATGAACCAAGTGAAATTCATTAATAGACTGAAAAAGGCAATTTGGTAGGATGTTCACCTGGGATCAGAACTTGAATATGCTGAGTGGGGCGGGACATAGAACTTCCAGACTCAAGTGGTTATATGGTCACATTGTCACCCCCCTGACATCTGGAAATGAAGTTTACTCATTATAGTAATAGAGGGAGAAATCAACCATGATTAAAGGTAGCTAATGAATCCCACTAGTAGAATGGTTTCAAACCAGCTGAGTATGAGTGAGATAATTATTCAAAAGTAGGATATAAACCATTCAGGGTCCAGAGACATAGAGCGTTGGTAAAATGAGTGACATACTTTCCAAGGTGGGCCATGAAACTACATTGAATCTGAGGGAACGAATGTTTGGAAAACATGAAGAGAAGAGAGGTAAGTGTAAAGTTAAGCTTGGTCCTATGTGCTAATATAAATAGAAAAAGAAGTAAAGCATTTTCATTGAGGGAAATGAGAAACCAGAAGAATTTGCTAACCTAAGTGTTGAAAGTGATATCAGAGATGTTATGAAGAGAGGAAAAAAAATAAGATTTAGCAACTTATTGGATACATGGAGTAAGTGTGACTGACAAGTTAGGAATAACACTAAGACTGTAGGTCTGCATTACAGGGAGAAAGTGTTGCCTTGAAGAAGAATGTGGTACCCAAAAAGAATATTTGGCAGGAACACAGGTTGCCATAGCATTTATTTATTTATAACTAAATTTTTAATTAAATTGTTTATAATTAAAAATGATATCTGATATCATTAACCCATGTCCTCCTTAAACTCATTATGGAATATAGTACTATAGATGTGCTTTGCCTAAGACTGAAGACAGTCAGATGTTCATGTCTCTAGTTTTTCCACAGAAACAGGCCAAGATTTCATTAACTTTTTGAATAGCCCTTCACTTGGCATAGTGGAGTGGATAACTCCATATTTAATTTCCCAACTCATAGCTGAAGCTTTCTAGCTTGGTAGATAGGGCTTGCTCAAGCCTTGAATTCTTATTTACTAGACTTTCCTAACCTAAATTCACCTTTGGGTCCAATGAGGCCCTGGAGAGGGATTTTGATGAAGTAAAATTGATAATCACTATGAAATCATTAAGTGACTAGTATGGCCTATGATCTTTCCTTATCCAGGTAACCCGAAGTCTCTCCAAAGGACATCCTCAATATTTACTTTGGATTCAGTACTGAGGACATTTCCCAATAATGGGATTACATGTAAAAGACAGCTAAGAGAACCATGCCATTCTAAAGACAGACTGAGTCCTTATTAACAACGTGCTCAAAGACTTTATCAGAACTTGGGGCTACATTTTACAACAAATAAAGCACATATTTATGAAGTAGTTCAGAGAATTGAAGACAACTTGCAGGAAACACAGGAAAACTATAAAATATTGCAGTATATGGGCAAGATTAGAAACTGTGTTTCCAGGAAATAAATATCTACTAATTTCAGGAAAACCAATACTAAAGATGTCAATCTGGTTTGTGCTGGGAATACAAATTGTGCGGAAAATAAAGAAGATGTATTTCTAGTAGTAAGAGAGGGTGAGAGTGATTAAAAAGGTGTATAACAAGAGATTTGGAGCTTACAGAAACTTAAAGATCAGATAATTTAGCCCTTAATTTTATGGTTGATGAAACAGCCTAGGGATATGACATGACATACCTACCATCACACAAGTAATGACAAACAAAAAGACTTATAATAATATATTCCAAAAAGGGTCTAATGAACTGACAGATAATGCATATGAACAATTTTATCCATAGGATAAGAGATTTAGAGCTGGGAGGCACCTCAGAGAATGTCTAATCTGAGATTAGAAATGAAGAGATTAAATCATGGAGAGAAATATGACTATCATAAGATTATTTTTCTTAAATGAAAAACGGGAGCATTTGAATCCAGGTTTTCTCTTTCTAAATATAAAATCTTTTTCATTAAGTTATATTTTAGCCCAAGAAAAGCTGGGTGGTGCAATGGATACAGAATTGGGCATGGAATCAAGAAGACCTCAGTTCAAAACCAGCCTCAGTCACTTACTAGCTATGTGATACTGGGTGAATCACTTAGCTTCTGTTTACCTCAGTTCCCTCATCTCTAAAATGAGTTAATTATAGTACCTACCTCACAGGGTTTTTGCAAGGCTCAAATGAGATGATAACTGTAAAGCACTTAGGACACTACCTGACATATAGTCAAGTACACAAATGTTAGCTATCACTATTGCTATTAATCATTTTTGTGATGGATAATTATCCTATACATAATACTATTCCTTAGTTATGACTCTATCCAATAAACCACAAATCTAGCTGAATATTTAAAAATTAAAGACTTGAGATGTGAATGGAAGAAACATTACAGTGAAGAGGAGGAGGTGGAGAGATGGTAGTTTTAGAACTTTATTCTCACCAAAACTAAGTTAAAGTATGAATATCATATCCATCTAAAGGGGTATATAAGTCTTCTAAACTTCAGAGAAAAAGGAGGGAGAGAGGATAAGATAAGAGAGGGACTTTTAGAAAGGTGTGCAGAATAAGAAACAAGAGGATAAAGGGAGGGGATAAAGTAGGGACTCAGTGAGATAAGTAGTTTAAGAAATAGTAGGGAAAAGGTATATAAGGAATAAGAGTTTAAGGAATAAAGAATAGTAAGAGATAAGCGATAAGAGAAGAGAAGCAGGGAGGGACATTTAGAAGCAATACAGATTGGGGTGGCTAGGTGGCACAGTGAATAGAGCACCAGCCCTGGAGTCAGGAGTACCTGAGTTCAAATCTGGCCTCAGACACTTAAAACAAAAACTAGCCATGTGATCTTGGGCAAGTCACTTAACTCCAACTGCCCTCCAAAAAGCAAAAAAAGAAGAAGGAATACAGATTAAAGAAGAAATGGTTAGAAATAAATAGGACATCTGAGGAGGGATAGAGTAAAAAGGGAGTGTGAATAGGAGAAACAGTGAAGAAAAATAGGATGGAATATATAATTAGTAAATTATAACTTTGAATGAGAATGAGATGAATTCACCCATGAAATGGATAGCAGAATGCATCAAAAAACTAGAATCAAGCAATATGTTGTTAACAAGAAGCATATTGAAAAATAAGAAATACATAAAGAGTAAAAAGGGGACTGTAATAGAATGTATTATGCTTCAATTAATGCAAAAATATCAAACCAGAGGTAGCAATCATGACTTCAGACAATTATAAAGAAAATAGATTTAATTTAAAGAGCTATGCAGAGTAGCTACATCTTGATGAGAGGTACCCCAGATAATATTAAAATACTAGTACTAAACCTATATGTACCAAATACTATACCATCCAAATTTTTAAAGGAAAAGCTAAATGAATAAAACATAGAAATAGAGAGCAAAACTATAATAGTGGGGAACTTCAACTTTCCTGTCTCAGAACTAGATAAATCTAACCAAAAAATAAATGAATAAGAAAGAAGTCAAGCAGATGAAGAGAATCTTACAAAAGCCAGATGATAGATATCTGGAGAGAGAAATATGGAAATAGAAAAGAACATGCCTTTGTTTCTCAGTGGTATATAGAACCTACACAAAAACTGACCATGTATTAATGCATAAAGATTTTATAGTTATTATAAAAATATTAAATGCCTCATTTTCAGATCATAACTAATTAAAATTATATTTAATAAGGTACCATGGAAACATCGATTAATTGGAGACTAAGTAACTAATCTGAAAGAATGAGTTGAAGGTGAGTTAAAAAAAACAAATGATAGAAAAATAAATAATTTTATTGAAGAGATTGATAATAATGAGACTACATGCAAAAACCTAGGGGATATAGCAAAAACAATAATTTGGAGGAAAATTTATCCCTCTGAATGCTTAAATAATAAAAGAGAGAAAAAGCAGATTAGTGAATGCATTAAAAAAACTAGAAAAAGAACAAAATAAAAAGCCCACATTCAATACCAAATACAAAATAGGAAATCCTAAAAATTAAAAGCAATGTTTTTTAAATGAATGTAAAAAGCACTGAATTCATTAAAAAAGCTAGGAGTTGGTTCTATGTAAACAGGTTACACAATAAATAAACCATTAGTTAATGTTATTTAAAAAGAGAGAAGAAAATTCAATCACTATTATAAAAAAATGAAAAAAAGCTAATATACCAATGATGAAGATGAAATCAAAGCAATTATTTGGAGTTATTTTGTTCAATTATATGGCAATAAATTTAACCATTTAAGTGAAATGGAAGAATACTTAGAAAAGTATAAACTGCCTAGATTAACAGAAGAGGATAAAATATCTGAATAAACTTATTTTATGGGGGGAAAAAAGCAAGTGAACAACCCATAAATGAATTTCCAAAAGGGAAAAAAGCATTAGGAAAAGATAGATTTAAAAGTGAATTATACCAAACATTTCAAAATCAAATAATTACAATATTAAATGAATTATTTGGGATAATAGAAAAAAAGGAATCATCCAACTACTTTTATTTTAAAAAAATTAAAACATAGCACTGAAACCTAAACTTAGAAGACTAAAAAGAGAGAATGGAAATTAAACATTAATTTCCCTATTGAAGATGGATGCAATAATCCTAAATTAAATACTAGCTAATAGATTACAACAATATGTCATAAAGATTATACATTGTGAACAAGTGGAGTTATACCAGGAAAGCAGGACTAGTTTACTATAAAGACAACTATCAAGATAATTGATTTTATCAATAATAAAAGTAACAGAAATAATCATATCAATAAATGCAGGCAAAGTTTTTATTTTTATTTTTTTTTTACAAAATACAATATTCATTCTATCTAAAACACTTGAAAGCATAGATATAAATATTTTCCCTCAAAATGATAAGAAGCATATACCTAAAATGATCACCAAGAATTATTTGTAATGAGGATATTCTAGAAACTTTGCCAGTAGGATTAGGAGTGAAAAAAGTATACCCATTATCATCAATCTTATTCAAAATTGTATTAAAAATGCTAGCAATAGCAATAATAAAAGAAGAAAATAAAGAATCAGCAATAATAAAACTCTCTCTATATATATATGTATGTATATATATGTATGTGTATATATATATATGTATATGTATTTATATATGACATACTTGGATAATTCTAGAGATCCAACTAAAAACTTAGTTGAAACAATTTTAGCAAAGCAGCAGGATATAAAATAAATGCATGTAAGAAATCAGCATTTCTATATATCACCAACAAAATTATTCAAGGAGAGATAGTAAAAGATGCCACATTTAAAATAACCATAAACACATAAAATACCTGGAAGTATACCTGTCAAGACAAACCCTGGAACTACATGAACATAATTATAAAACACTGTTTTGTATAAATAATATCAGATTTAAATAATTGAAGTAATATTGTAAATGGGAAGGCAGAATAAATGTAATAAAAATGACAATTCTACCTAAACTTATATATTTATTCAATATCATTCCAACTGAATGACCCTGATTATTTTATTGAAGTATAAAAAATAATAAAATACAATTGGGAGAACAAAAAGTAAAAATTATAAAAGAAATCAATGGAAAACAATAAATGGAAAAATAATGGAACAATGTCTACAAGCTCTTAGACTGTATTATAAGATGGTAGTTATCAACATTGATACTGGATAAGAAATAGAAAGATGTATCAGTGGAACATAGTATATATAGAATACACAGTAGTAAATGATTATAGTAATCTTGTGTTTGGCAAATGTAAAGATCTAAGCTTTTGGGATAAGAATATACTATTTGATAAAATTGTTGGTAAAGTTGAAAGTCTGGCAGAAACTATGTATAGACCAGTATCTTACACCATTTACCAAGATAAGGTCAAAATGGATACATGACCTAGACAAAAAGGGAGATGTCATAATTAAATTAGAAAAAAAAACCTTAGAACTTATTACCCATCAAACATAAATAGGTGATGAATTTATGAAAAAAAACAGGAGATTAAAATCATTGAGATATAAAATAAATTATCTGGATTACATAAAACTAAAAAGGTTTTGTACATATAAAATCACAACATTTGAAGGCAAGCAAGAAATTGGGAAATTTTGTGGACAGTTTCTCAAATAAAGGGATTATATCTCAAATACATAGGAAACTTTCCAAAATCTATTTTTAAAAAGAATAATTTCTCAATTGATAAATGGTAGAAGGATATGAATAGGCAGATTTCAATAAAGAAATTAAAAAAACCTATATATTCTTATAAAAATGTTCTAAATCACTGTTGATTAGAAGAACACAAATTAAAACAATTTTGAGATAGGATTTCACACCTATCAGATCAGCTAAAATGATAGAAGGGGAAAATGATAAATGCTGGAGGGGATGTGGAAAAATTGGTACAATAATACACTGTTGGTACAACTATGAACTGATCCTCCAATTTTGGAGAGCAATCTGGAATTATGCCCAAAAAGTTATAAAACTGTGTATGTACCCTTTAACCCATTAATACTACTTTATTTCTCTTTCCCAAGCTGATCAGTGGGAAAATGTAAAATAACATATATGTTCAAAAAATGTAGAATCTCTCTTTGTGGTGGTAAAGAACTTGAAATTGGGAGAATGCCCATCATTTGGAAAGTGGCAAAAGAAGTTGTGGTATATCATTGTGATAGAATAACACTGTGCTGTAAGAAATGATGAGCAGGCTGATTTGAAAAACACAGAAAGACTTGCATGATACAATGAAGAGTAAAATGAGCAGAATCAAGAAAATGTTGTAATAGCAATATTATTCAAAGAATATTCAAGGATGACTAAAATATACTGAATGTTATAGATATCAAATCAACTACAAAGGACCTATGAAGGAAGATGATATCTACCTCCAGGGAATGAACTGATAAGTAGAAGTATTCATGGTATGATGTTATAGAGATACAGACAGATAGGTAGATCTATCTATCTGTCTGTCTATGTATATATCTATATTTACACATATAGTTATTGACATATTCTACTACCCATTTCCATTTCATGAGTGGCTTCATCCCATTCTACTTCAAAGTTATCATTCTTTGCCCATTCAAAGGGGATGTGTGTGTTTGTGTGTGTGTGTGTGTATGTGTGTGTGTAAGAGAGAGAGAGAGAGAGAGAGAGAGAGAGAGAGAGAGAGAGAGAGAGATGGTGGTCTCTAGCATGGGATGGTGAGGGAGGCAAAGTTTGCAACTTAAAATGTAACAAAAAATGAATTTAATTTCATTTTTAAAAGGGAGAGTATATGAAATTCACACACATGAAATTCATCACAAGTTGTTAATGACTCCAAATTGATATAATTATTCAATTAAAAAGCATTTATTAAGTGATGATTTTGCAACAGACATTTTGCTAGTCACTGGAGTTATGAATTAAAAAATGAAGCATTCACTGACCTCAAGGAACTTACATGTGATAAGGGGTATAAATAACATAAGATCATAGGATCAAAAATTTGAACTCAGGTCTCCCTAACTCTACTCCAGAGCTCTATTTGTTGTTGCATATCACTAACTTTACTATATACTAAGTTATAGCATAGAAGGATGATAGAATTATAGCTTTAGAGATAGAAAGGTTTTGGGGGGTCTTCTAACTCAACTGATCATTTTACAAATGAAGAAACTGAGACAGAGAAATACTAAATACAATATGTGTGTGTATTTGCACAAGAAATATCAAAGCCAGACTTTGAACCCATTTCTACTATCATTTGTACTGAAAACATGAGAACCTGAATTAAGATGGTTCCAGTTGGAACAGTGAGGGGAGGAATGAGAGTGATGAAAGGAAGGTAGGAAAGTGAGGACTTAGTAACAGAATCTCTATCAACTCAAGAATGTTCATATCAACCCCAAATTTTTGCCTAGATTCTAGCCTGTTGGTCTCTTTTCCCCATGGATTTACTTGCATGAGTATACATAGGCAGGCAAGAATGAATGAGGAAGGGGCAGCCAGGTGGCTCAGCAAGAAAGAGCACCAACCCCAGTGTTGGGATAATCTGGGGATCAAATCCAAGCTCAGATACTTAGCACCACACCCAGAAATAACTGGCCGTGTAACCTTGAGCAAGTTACTTAACCCTGATTGCTTAATAAAAACAAAAAAGAATGAATGAGGAAAAACAGAATGTTACATTATGGATTCCCACTATATTCATAGGCCCAAGGGATTGTAGACTTTGAAGTGAAAAACAACTTAGAATTTATCTACTTAACTCTCTTTATTTTAAACATGAGGAAATGAATTCTCAGAGAGGAAAAGTGCCTTGCCTAGGATAAAACAGCTAGTAAATGGCAGAGCCTAGATATAAATTTAATAAAAATAATGATAACCATTATTATTATAATTGGTATTATAATTTTTACTATTATTGAAGAAGCAAGGTAGTAGAGTAGATAGAGAAGTAGGGCTGGAGGCAGTAAGACTTGAGTCTTTCTGCCTGGCCCCAGAGACTTCTTAGCAATTCAGTAAGTCAACCTCTGCCTACTTCAGTTTTGTCAAGAGCGAATTGTGGATAATGCTGCCTACCTTTTATGGCCATTGTGAGAATCAAATGAGAATATTATAAAGTGCTTAGCATGGTGCCTGGTACAAAGTAAGGGCTTAAAAATGCTTATTCCTTTATCCCACCCCTATGGACATCAATGTTGCTGTCACTACTTCAATTGCTACTCGAAATCATTGACTATCTTTTGCTTTCCCTTGTATAATCAACATTTAATGCAGTGCTTGGTACATTGTAGGTTTTTAATAAGTTTTATTAACTGACTTCCCAATATAATTACCATTTTTCTCCAGTTATGGCTAGGTGGCACAAAAGATTCATTGTTAGATATGGAACTAGAGAGATCTCAGTTGTGGTGTGAATGTGGGCATATCACTTAATCTTTGCCAGCCCATTTCCTCTTCTGCAAAATTATTATAATGATATTACTTGGCTGTTCCTAGGGTTTCTGTGTTGATAGAATGAGAAAATATTTGAAAAGTGCTTTATATACCTTAAAGTATTATATAAGTGATTATTAATTGTAATATAATATATAAAATTGATAATATAATAATATTCCTTTTCTTACTCACTTTTATTCCATCTGTTTTTGAATGACTTGCAGAAGGCACTCCCTGTGCCACTCAGTTCTATTTAAATTTGGTGAAACAGCAATAAAGGGATTAAATCATGTATTCAGACTAGAAGAAGAAGTCACTATCAGACATGGAGTCTATGCTTGGTTCTTTGCTCAACACCAAGTTGTTGTCTTATATAGAGTATTTTAATGTGAAAATTGGCAGAGTCCACAGTCATATGTCCAACAATCTCAGTGATAACTTGGCTCTGCTTTCACTTAGAGCAAAAGGTAGGGCCGTTAAGAAGAAATGTTGGCAAGGCTTAAATATGATGAAGGAAGATGGCCCACAGAACAGAAGGCCATCTAATAAGGAAGCACAGTAGGTGTGGGTTGGATGAGGTGGTACAAGGAAGAAAATTAGGATAAAGTCAGACGGAAAGGAAAGGTGGCAGCTGAATCAGCTTATAGGATGTGAAGGTGGGGGAGTAATGAAAAGAACAATTTGGAAAATGAGGTGAATGAAACAAAGCTGGCTTTGTTTGCTCCTGCCAAGGCCAAAATGAAAGCACAGAAACAACCATCTTTTTAATGTTTTGGGGTTTTTTTCAGTTCTTGAACAAAACATGAGAAATTTTAAAGGAATGCAAAGAAACCAGTTGGCCCATCACAGCTTATTCCCCTTTTACTACTAAACCTCCCCTGTCACACCATCTAATCAAACCATCTTGAACAAATTCAGTGTTATTATCTCAGCAACCTTGCCTGGAAGGCCATTCCTCGCATTTAGGCATCTCTGCATGAAAAACAGATTCACAACATCTGTTCTGATTTCGTTTTCCTTTAATTTTCATTTTGTTGTCTTTTCCATTTTGTTGCCTTTTCCAATCGTGTTTATTGGGCTGAAAATAGTCGTTTGAACCAGCAGCTACTCTCTGTATTCCGCTGTATTTTTTTAGCTTCTGGGTCTATCTTTTAGCTTAAGGTAAGCAGCAAAAGGTAATTCTTGTGGCTATAATAGCCCTTAATGTTTCCCCAAAATTTCTAAAAAGCACCATAAGATCCACTTTTACAATATTCCCTGGATCAGTACCTTACGGGGGCACCAGTTAGTACTGCTGGATTTCTTTATATGAACCTCTGGCTTTAGGTTCCCCCCTCATTTTAGCCTCTAGAATCCTAATGTTTCTTTGGATTCCCACCCCACCCCCAGCTAATGGCCTGACATCATCTATTTTCTAGAAATGTAAACATTGTAGCTTTTTTAACCTCAGAAAACAGGAGGTATAGTATCTACTCAAAATGATGAATATGTACTTGAATTTTTACAGAGAAGGAGTTCGTAAATTAAAACATATGGGATCCCATATTCTATCATAATTCTGACAGAATACACATGAGAAAAAGGAGGAGGGGTAATTAACTTTAGAGAAGTGAAATAAAAGCATATTTTTTTATCATTTGGTTTTTACTGAAATACAAAATACACACACACACACATATCCAGTGGCAAAGACTCACGATTAAAAAGTTTTAAATGTCAAATACCTTATTTATCTCAATTATTATTAGAATAATTACAATCATTAAAACATTTGCAATGTAAATTTTTAAGAACAAGGATTTCCGCCCTTTTGTTTCTATATAGCTAGCATGTATCACTATACCTTATATACCTCAAGTGTTTAATAAATGCTTGTTCAACTTTTTTAATTGCAAAGGAGCTGTCCAAATAAAGTAGGGAAGAAAAAAATCATAGATTAGATAGACAGACTGACAGGCAGACAGACAGGAAGAGTTGGACATGGGTGAAAAAAATGAGATTATAACTATCGTGACTTTGGGCCAAACACTGTACCCAGCATTTTATAAATATTCGCCCTTCTTTATCCTCACGATAATCCAGGGAAGAAGGTACTATTGTGATCTCCATTTTATAGTTGAGGAAACTGAATTAAACATGTTAAATGACTTGTGCAGGTCACAGAGCTGATAAGTATCTGAAGTTAGATTTCAATTCAGATCTGCCTGAAATCAAGACCAACATTCTATCCACTGTAACACACACTTATGCAGAATGAAGTAAGCAGAATTAGGAAAATAATATTATCATGTATTATGATGAAGTTTTTCCCTAAAGGAGAATGAGAAAACACTACTCCCTCTCTTCTTTTCAGAATTGAAATATTTGAGGTTTGGAATAGTCTATATATTGTCTCTAACCCAGTTAATATGTTGATTATTTTTTTCAACTATTCTCTCTCTCCCCACTTTTGGAAGGGAGGGTTCTCTGAAAAAGGAAGGAATGAGATGTGCATTTGAAAGTGATGGTGAAGTGAAAACCAAAGATACCAATAAAATTATCAAAAATTAGGAATATAAATTTTTCTTATTCTGATTTTTACAAATGGAGGGACTGAGTTTCAGTAGTTTTAAAATCAATGCTCATAGCAATGTACTAACATAGTTCCCCATTCCTAGAATTTATACAGTTCTCTAAGACTTTTATATGCCATACTGGGACACTTAGGAGGCAGAGTGCATAGAAAGTCAGACTTGTGGTCAGGAAAACCTGAGTTCAAAGCCAGTTTCAGATACTTATCAGCTGTATGACCCTGAACAAGTCACTTAACCTTGTTTGCCTCAGTTTCTTCATTTGTAAAATAAACTGCAGAACGAAACGACAACCCACTCCAGTGTCTCTAAGAAAACACCAAATGGGGTCACAAAGAATCAGACAGAACTGAAATAACTGAACAACAATACATCATACTGTCCTCACAAAAACCTTCTAGGGTAGAAAATACACATCCTTAATCCATTTTATGCATTAAGGTTGCAAGCTAATACTATGAACTGAACAAGAGGGGGGAAAGAACAGAAAATTAAATTAGTTGTTTTCAACACATACATTTGGAATTTAGATAAAAGATGTTAATTGTCAAAGGAGTTTATTTTCTCAAATCTAGAACGACTCTCAGGAGCTATCAAATCCATCTACCTTGTTCTACAGAGGAAGAAACTGAGAACAGTAAAAGATATTACGTAACAATTGATTGGGGGCTGTTAAGAATAGAACTCACAGGGCAGCTGGTTGGTGCAGTGAATGCAGCACTGGCCCTGGAATTGGGAGTACCTGAGTTCAAATCCAGCCTCAGACACTTAACACAAAAACTGGCCATGTGACCTTGGGCAAATCACTTAACCCCAACTGACCTCCAAAAGGCAAAAGTAAAAAAAAAAATAGAACTCACCCCATGTCTACTGTAGTGAATTCTCTCTCCCATTCTCTTCCCATCCCACATCCTGTGTTTCATTCTGTCTTGGCTATTATTTTTTTAATAAAAACAAATTCAATCAAAATAATTCTTTTTGTAACACTGTTATACCCATTACAATTATTCTAAGTTTAAAAAAATAATGGAATTAAAATATCCCTCCTCATTATCTGTGGCCCCTGAAGCACAGCATTTTGGTATACATTGACTCCTTCACATGCTTCAAACTACACTTGATTTCAGATAGAAGGTGAAGAGGAGCTTTCCTGGCTTCAGGTGTTTCATGTTCTCTTTAAATTACACACTGTTAGCAATTTGAGGAAACACCAGTGCCCTTTGGAGTTATACAGACACGATTTATATCTTTAACTTTAAAATGAAGGAACTCACATTTCATCATTGTGAGCCAGCCTTTCAGTGATGCAGATCACACACCCTCCTCCACAACTCTATAACCAATCTCTGAGGATGGCTCTGGCCAAAAAAATTTATCATTATGCAGCCAACCCAGGAATAAGTTTGTTTGTTTTTTCCTCAGATGGCAAATAAGAATTTTCTTACTGGACCCATATTCCAAGTTTGGTAGACCTTTCTAGAACTTATGATCTCCTGGTATATCTTATGAATATAGGATCATTTCCACATAAGAATAATGAGAACCTTAAGGAAATATAGTTTTCTATTATAGCTCTCTGGAATTTTGGCTATTCAAAACACCGAGTTTTCATTGTCCAAGGGGAAAGGCATTAAGAATACTACATCATCAACAACATTATGACAATAGTAATAATAACAAATCTATAGCACTGGAAGGTTTACAAAGTACTTTAAAAATATTGCATTGTATCTTCATAACAACCCTGGGAGGTAACCCCCACTTGAAAAGAAAGAAAACTGGGACAGATATAGTTAAGTAACCTGCCCAGGGTCACAAAGGAAATGAACATCTGAGGCTGGATTTAACTAGAGTCTTTCTGACTATAAACATGTCCAGCAGTCCATCCTGAGTGATTACTAGAGGAAAATAATATTTGTACATGCTATTCTACAAATTCCAGGCATTTTATCAAGGATAGATTCCATTCTACTCTAAGTTTTAATATTTTTGTTGCTGTTATTGTTATGCTCTGTATCAAGATGGTTCCTATATTTTTTTACAGAGATAATTATAAACTTGCAAAATAACAAGGGTAAAGTGAATAATAATAAGGGAAGAAATGAGATTAATAAAAATAGCAATTTTTGTAAAAGGAAGCTATTAAACACCAAAAAATTCTTCAGTCTTCAATCCCAGTTCTTAGAAGTTAACAATAACACAAATTAGAACTAGCTTGAGGTATAATTTTAAACCTACTAAAATAACTAAAATGACAAAAGACAAAAATGATAAATGTTGAAATGTTGAAGGGGATGTGGAAAAACTGGGACGTTAATTGATTGCTGGTGGAATTGTTCACTGATCCAACCATTTTGGAAAGCATTCTGGATATGCCCAAAGAGTTACAGTAGGTAGTTTACTATTTGTTTGTAGATACACAGGTAGTTAACTACCTATAGCCTTTGACCCAGCAATAGCACTAGTTTCTCAATTTCCAAAGATAATTAGGGAAAAGGGAAAAGAACAAATGTTTGTTATAAAATATTTATAACAGCTCTCTTTGTGGTGACAAAGAATAGAAAGTTGCAGGTATGCCCATCAATTGAGGAAAGGCCGAACAAGTTATCGCATTTGATTAATGGAATTGTATTGTGGCATAAGAAATGATGTGGTCAATGATCTTAGAAAAACATGGAAAGACTTGCACAAATTAATGAAGAGTGAAATGAGCAGAACCAAGAGAACACTGTATACAATAACAGCAATATTGTTTTAAGAACAAATTTAAGTCAATGCTATTTTGACAATTATTAATACCCAAATTCATTATAAAGGACATAGGAAGAAAGATACTATCAACATCCAGAGAAATTACTGATAAAGATATGAATACATTAATTTTGCATATGTATACATACATATATACATATGCATACAGATACAAAATTATTTTATATACACATATAATTCATATACACACATGAATATATGCAACTATGTATGTGTATACATGTATATATAGCTATTACATATGCATATGTTTGTGTACACATAATGTACCTATGTTTATCTAATAGTAGCCATCTATGGGGGGAGTAAAAATAAAAAGAAATTTAAATGATAATAACATTGTGTATTTGAAAGAGCAAATTATGACAAGCAGATTTGCAATTTCATGTACAATCACGTTTTCCATTGTTCTATGTTAAGAAAATCCTTTTTTTTTATTCCACAAATTAAAAAAAAAGTTAAATGTTATACATTTTAAAAAACAAGTTAACAGAAACAATAATGACAATGATGGTGATGAGGATGACAGCTAGTTTATTTGTTATTTCCCTACCTCAGGATCCCATTACCCCCTTTCTGCTTTTGAAAATTCTTCCCCATGCCTTGGAAATACTCTGTCCTTTCATTCAACTTTTAGAATGTCTAGCTTTCTTCAAAATATAGTTCACATAGGATATCCAATAGAAATCTTTCCTTATACCATGGGGTCAATATTGATCACTGCTTATGTAATGTAGCACCCTAGTAAAAGGTAAGTTCACTGAAAGCAGGGACTCCTCTTTGTTTGTTTAAATTCCTGTTTCATGACACATAGTAAGTACTTAGTAAATACTTTTCAAATGAGCTTGGACAAGATCTTTTCCCAACACAGTTATGTTATATTGAATACACATTTCATGTAATCCAAAATGTCCCAACAAAGAAAATGCTTCACGAATGTTCCCTTGATTATTGGTGTATTCCGATATTACTTGGAAAATTTCATTTTCACTATTATATAAAAATTGTAAGCCTTATTTTGATGCTGATCATATTAAGTTGTGGAACATTATAGAATATCCTTAATTATATAACAGCAAAAAGGAGCTTGGTTTACCTTTTAACAAGTGGGAAAAATAACTGAATTAAGGCTATTTATTGTCCAGATTATGACAGGAAGTTGAGTGGACATCCAGACAGCTCAAATATCAGTAACTCATATTTTGTATATATGTACATATGTAAACATGTATGTGTGTATATGTGTGTATGATGTGTACATATATGTGTGTGCAGTGATGAAAAATGAACTAGGACCCAAACTGAATTGGAGGAAAGATGATCAGTTCTTATGTGGAGACCTGAAAGTGCCTTTAAAGAGCTCCAAGCCACTTCCTAAAACATAGGGCCATTTTATTTTTGAACATGCACATTCTCCTTGTGATGATTGTTATTATAATTGTTCAGTCATGCCCAATTCTTCATGAACCTATTTGGTGTTTTATTGGCAAATATGCTGGAATGGTCTACCATTTCCTTCTTTAGCTCATTTTAGGGATGAGGAAATTGAGGCAAAGAGGGTCAAGTGGCTTGGCCACAGTCACATAGGTAGTAAGTGTCTGAGACTGTATTTGAACTCAGATCTCCTTGAATTCAGGCCTAGTACTCTATCCTATTCTATTCACAGTACCACCTGTAGCAGCAAGCACCCCAGTGTCCCCAGGGTGGCTGCTCACACAGGTTCTTGGATCTGCTTTGATAAAGGAAAGCAACTCAAAATGGGTTAACAAGCTTACTTTAATCAGTCAAACATGTATCCTTTACCTAGCTTAGGGGAAAAAGGTCAGCACCCCAAACTTCAGAATACACAGACAGAATTATCAAGTCAGAGAAAAAGATCAAGTAGACAGATTTCCAAACTGTCCAACCATTACATCTATACCAAATCAACATCTGGGTTTCAAAGCTGGGGGGCTCTGGACAACGGCTTTCCTGAGTTTCATCTGATCAAATCACAGAACATTTCTCAAAGTGAGCCCCAAAACAAAGCTACACATCAGGGCTTATATAGCCTTCTCCTGGCTCAAAGAATGTAACAACCTTATTGACTTACTGGCTAATCAAGAAGTATCTACTGAAAAACAAGCCTCCCACCCCAGGCTCCAGGTGCACTTTAGCCTACGGGCAGGGAAGATCTTACAAATTTACATTCCCATTACAACACCTAGCTGCCTCCTCCTGGTGATGCTATTTGGTACCAAAACTTGGGAAACTAAGTCTCTGATGGTAAAGAGTCTCAGATTATGCAACTGGAAATAAAGAGTCCTACCTGGTAAATGTTATCTGATTGCAATATTATGTCAATGAATAAATAGGCAAGTGAAGTATCAAAGAAAACAATACAAACTCAAATGACTAGAAAAAAGAAACAAACTAGTAATTTAGTGAGGACAATGGATAATTGATAGGAAATTCATGTATTCTTTGGTATCTTGGTAATGCCAATGGATCTAGAGTGAATGCCTTGTGTAGGATGTATGGGAGTTGGAGGTTGAGTCATAGGAGATGGGAAGGCCCTTTTAGCTCTGAGCACATGATCCCATAATCTTAAGGTATGAACTGGCTGCAATTATTAGATGATAGAAATATAGATACATAGATAGATGATAGAAAGATCTATACTCTTTCTCTGTATATATATATATACATACATATATACATACATACATATTATCCACCTAGATACATACAAGAGAAAGAAGAGGTAAAAAGAAAGGGAAGAAGAAAGAGAAGACAAAGATGAAAGAAGAGAAAAAAATTAAAGAAAAGAGGAAAGAAGAAAAATAAAAGAGGAGGAAGAAAAAGAAAGGAGAGAATATGAGTGAAAGGCAAAGAGAGAGAGAGAGAGAATCATCTTATCTTCTTGACCCCCTACCTTGCTGGGACAAAGAAAAAAAACAAAAACAACAAAAAAACATGTTAAGCTGAGGGTACTCTATTTCTTGGACCCTTCCCCAGAACTTACAAATGGGTATGATGATGTAATTAGTACAAATAGAAGAACATCAATGAGTTGACCTATTAATTCGGCCTGAAATGTAGTTGATACTAAGGACTGTCTCCTTTATCCAAGGTAATATCCTAAGAAATGCTTTTTTTCTGAAATCCTTTCAGAAGAAAATCTTAATTCACAATATATTTCTCCAGAAGGCATGTAAGTTGTCCTGTTTCATTAAACAAATGTAGTAAATTTTCCTTCTTCCAAAAGCCCCCAGTTGGTACTAAAGGCCTCTACTCGAACTTTCAAAGAGTCTCAAACACCCGCTAGCAGATTTATGTGATGGCGAAAAACACCCAATTACTTCCAAGCAGTAAGCTTGCTTTAAAATTGCATGTGTTCTGACCATAAAGGGAATTTAAACAGTTCTCCCTAAAAGAAAGGAAACTGATGGGGAAGATTTGAGATCATCATTTTTACTATTCAGTTTCATCTCCACCCAAGCCATGGCCCCAAACAAGCTTTGAGTCCCATTTACTGTTCCTTCTCTAGTCTCTGCCTTTACTGGAGCCTAGGTGGGATGTGAGGCATGACACATATGCAGATGATGATATATATTTTAATATCATCATGAATAATGTAACCCTCTATTAATGATAAATGCCATAACATGGATAATTTGTTCAGGGAGAGGGAATAATTCAAACATGGCTAATAATAGGAATAATTAAAAAGCCTCTTTGAAAACTGGCACTTCTTAGATCTCATGCATTTGGATATTCATCCTCCCTGTTCTCCTTTTAATCAGCTCTGTCTTTGATTCCAGGCAGACACTTATTTGAAGTCAAAAGGGCACTTCTAGAAAATTTCCTGTTTCAAAACACAATTTCATCTCATTGTTTGCAGTTTAAATTGTTCCTAGTTCCAACTAATCCCATAAAATTCTATTTTCCATTGCTTTCATGCTTTCCACTGAACAAATATTCTTTCCCAAGTGTCTCTACAAAAAAACACCATAGTCAGAAAAGACCTGTGTTCAAATCCTACCTTCTATATTACAAAATTGTGTTACCATGGGAAAACATTCTAAGCTTCGGTTTCCTCATCTGTAATAAGGAGAGGAGACTTGGGCTACCTTCCCAACATTACTTTGAGGAAAGGTCTTTAAAAACATGAGGTCACTATAGAAGTGGGAGAATTTGTCTTCAGCAACATTTTATTTTCTAAAATCTAAAATTTAGTATCTTCAGATTGATCTTCTGGGCACTAGCATGGCATCTTGGAAAAGGTACTTAAACATGGAGTTATCAGAGTACAATCTAGGCCCTCCTGAGTACTAGCTGGGCAACACTGGGCAATTCAGCCAACCTCTCTAGAACTCAGTTTCTTAATCTATCAGATGAGGAAGTTGAACTAAATGATCTCTCCTCTCTCTTCTAGACCTACTTCTATTAGTCTGTGACCTATTAACAGGCAATAGTAGCCTTGGCCATCCATGCTAAAAGTGGCACTTGGGAGAATTTTCAATAAGTAGCATGCTTATCCCTTAGTGGAGATTTTTCCTCCCATAGTGTCCCTTCTCTAACTTGGGCAGGTTGCAGTAACCACCACCCTGAATATAGTCACAATTTATATGCTGCAGTGCTACTTTGGGGACTGAAGATCTAAGCTACTTACTGAACTTCAGGGTCAACATGAATCAGCAGTGCAGGTTGGCAGCCAAATAAAAATGTTATTTGAATCTTGGATTTCCTAAAAGAGGCATAGTAGCCAGAAAGTGGAAGGCAATTGGACCATGGCACCATCTACCACTCTGGGCACATATGTAGTTATTTTGTGCAGTTTTAGAAGTTTTAGGGGCCATCTCCAGTCATCCTGAATTATATCTTACCACTTGACCAGATGACTCTGGAGAGAGTGAGACTGGTGCTTTTGCACAGCCCTCCCTCACTTAAATCCTATTCATCTGCATGCCATGGCATCATCTTCCTGATGTCATGACCCTCTTCAAGAATGGAGGACCACCACCACAATGACAGGAACTTCATCTTCATAAGGACATCGGTGAGTTGCACAGCAGCCAAAAGGAAATTATGCGGTTGGTGAGTGGACAAAGGCCACCAGAAAAAGATCTGTAGATGAAGCCGGGGATGTTTCACCTACTTGGCATTGAAGGCTCTTCATGATCTGACTTTGTCCTATTTGTTATATAGATAACATTTTTCTAGTCATTTCAGTTTTGTAATGATAGATGGATAGATAGATAGACAGATAGATAGATAGATAGATAGATAGATAGATAGATAGATAGATAGATGATGGATAGATAGATAGATGATGGATGGATAGATAGATAGATAGATAGATAGATAGATAGATAGATAGATGATGGATGGATAGATAGATAGATAGATAGATAGATAGATAACATTTTATAAGCCTTAAAACTCTGTGGTAGGTGTTATTATCTTCCTTTTGCAGAAGAGAGAGCTGAGACTGAGAGATTGAGTGACTTTTCCTGGGCCACACAGCTAGTAAATGTCAGAGACAAATTCATACTTAGAATTTCCTGACTACATGTCCACAATTCTTTCTACTGTAGCCCCTATACCATCTAACTGCCTCTTTCCAGGTCTATTTCATATTATTTCTCTAAAAAACCTTTCTGATCTAGCAAAATTAACCCTCTTGCTAATCCCCATACATAGCAGTCTATTTTAGGCATATGTCTTTGCATAGTCACTAGAAAGTCTGGAATTCTCCTTTTTCTCACCTCCCCCTCTTGGATCCTTCAACTCTCTTCAAACTTCATCTCATGAGCCATCTCCTGCAAGAAGCCTTTCCTGATTTCTCCAGTTGTTAGTTTCTCCACAAATAACTATGAATACATTTTCTACGCTCTAATTGCATCCCCCAATAGGGTTTAGTTTCCTTGCGAGCAAAGACTGACAAGTTTTGTTTTTGTATCTCCAGGATCTAGCATAGTGCTCTGATATGTAGCCAGGGCTTAATAACTATTTATGCAATTGCATTAAATTTTATCTAGAGAAGACATAGAGATGTGGAGGGTGGTGGTGGCAAGATTGCTTTCTTCAAGAGTTTGAACCACAAACACCAGCAATGTGCTGTAACTTACGCTTGAAAAGACTGATAACATGTGCTCTCAGAGATTCTCTTTATGGCTTGGGCCATTGGTCTCCATGGCCCATTCAGGAGAACAAAGGAAAACATCTGGCATAAAGCAGAGAATTCCTAATTTTTTTGTTAGATAATCCCCTGGAAAAAAAAGGGTTTTAGCAGAAGAAGCCACATGAAAGATAACAGAATAGGAACTGGTGATGTCATTTTCCTTGCTGTCATCAGGTTCTCTTGCACATAAAGTATTTCTCAACTTCTGTCAGTTGCTAGTAAATCATTTTGAGTTTCAAGCAAGTGCTCACTAAATATTTATTAATTAATTAAATTATTTTAAAATTTTCTTTAAAAGAAGAGAGGCCAGAGGAACAGATCTGTGCTCTGAAAAGTGACTACAAACAGAAGAGACAATATAACTCATATTCCTTCACACTCTTTCCCTTTTGTATATGCCTCTTTCTTCTCCTTTCCTCCTGTGCCTGGCTTTGTTCACTTTCTCCTTACTACATAAAACTTAATAGGTACCATTATTCTGAAGATCACACAGGTATTTGTTTTAATAATTTAAGAACCAATGACTATCTCTCTGTGGCTACTCCATCCACTGATACAAATCATAACCCCTCCAAGTATTAGAATTAATTGTTCACTATCATCTCTGGGCATTGTTAAGCCCCCAAATCATCACCTCATCTCCAACTTTCTATTAATGAGACAATGTATTTAGCTAGAAAGGTCCTTAAATGATAAACATTGTCATGTGATCCATAATCAAAGTCACTTCAGCTTCTGAGGAATAGTCAAAGGCTGAAGTGTTTCAGAATTCCTTTTGAAAGACCCATTACTGCCTGCCCTATCAAATAATGTGATAATTCAATATGGTACATTGGAAAGAATGTGGGATCTGAATCACAAAGACCCATGTTTAAATACTGTTTCTTTTGCTTATTACCAGTGTGATCTCAGGCAAATCATTCAACCTCCCTAGTCCTCAGTTTCCTTAAATGAAAAGTGAAAGGACTGGACTAGAAGGCTTCTGAGTTCTTTCTCTAGATGTATAATTCTATCAATCTACTCAAATCGAATGGGGATTTCTTTCAGTGATGAAAATATCAAGCATCCATAAATTTACCACAGGAAGACCTACCAAATCTGAAATCAAACTTCCCTACTTTCTATTGATATTGTGAGTTCAGATAGCCAAGATATTTTTAAACTTTGCCAAGTACATTATGCATACAATTACCTTTGATCCTCATGATAACTCTATAAGATGGGTAATATTATTATTTTATCCACATTTTACAGATAGGCAATAGGTGCTATTATTATTATTTTAGTTATTAGATCTGTGATTTAAGCCAAAGGGACTCTAATTCAAGCCTGAGCCTCTTTCCATTACATCCCACTGCCTCAGTTAAATGGAATGGGTCAGCTGTCTGATGCTCATCTCTCACTCTTGACATGTGATGAGCTTATCTTTTAGGCTTAATGGAGCTTATGTTGGTTCCAGGGAACCCCCTACTCCAGATCTCTTCCATAGGTGGAATAGTAGAGTGCTGAGCCTAAAGTCAGGAAGACTCACCTTTGTGAGTTCAAATCTAGCCTTATACACTTACTAGCTGTGTAACCCCAGACAAGTCAATTAGTCCCATTTTTTCTCAGTTTCTCAGTTGAGAAATGAGCTGAAGAAGGAAATAGCAAACGATTCCAGTATCTTTGCCGAGAAAACCCCAAATAGGATGATGAAGTCTCAGACATGATTGAAATAACTGAACAACACCACTCCCAGTAACCTTGTCATTATCTTTAGAGAAGGACTTTCCATTTCAGACAATAATAATAATTATGACAATGAGAGGCAATGTGGCAAAATGGAAATGATTCTGGTTTTAGAGTCAGAGGATCTGGGTTCAAATCCTGACTTGGCTTCTTACTATCTCTAGACCTTTGACAATCCATTTAACTTTGTGGCTCTCAGTTCATCTCTAAAAGAAAAGAGTTGGAATAGTTTACTTCGAATGTGACTTCCAGCCAATAAATTTTTGATCATATGCTCCTACAAACAATGTGCCTTAGGCTGATGAGATCTGGCTGTATGGCTTTAAACCTGCATGCTTATAAGAAGCAAGGTTTGGGCTCATTACTCAAGGATCACTGTTACAAAACTCCAGAATTGCTCCCAAATTTCAATTCCCTTCACAAACCATTAAGCACTCTAGAGAAAAGACACTTTGTTAATCCCCAAATGAAAGAAATGGCAGAACTGGCTTATGTTGCTAGAACAATAGGGAAAAAAATCCAAATTCATTTCTTCCACATATTTTACCCTGGATGTTATTTGGCTTCGAGTCATCTCCTTGAATCAGCTCTTTTGCTATTTTTTTTATCTGCATCAAGCAAAAATGGTAAATAACATAAAAGGATGTGGATCTGGCTGATGCACTTAGAGATCAATTATGATCAAACCGATTTATAAAAGCAGAGAAACCAAATTTGGGGATGCCTCAGTTTCACTGTAAAAGATTGAGCAGCATTGCAAATCCATTATCATGAAAGTTCGGCATATAAGCCAGTCCCTGAGTGTCCAAGAATGGGAGATTTCTTATTGGTGAACATGAGGCCTATTTTTAAGAGCTTTCTCTCTGATCACATCTTTTTTCTCTGCATCCCAGATACACAAAATAGGTGCTTCTTCATCTGTCAAGAAATAATTTCATAATATTAAGAAAGAGGCACCCAGACTGTGAAAAAGCAACATATTCTCTTCCTATATTAAAACCGAAGAGCTAGATATCTGACAGCTTCTGCTTGACTTTCTTTCTGCTCCTAAAGTTCCAATTAGGAAAGAGTAGAAAGTATTTTTGAGTGAGGGGGCAACTAAAACATTTTTTTTTATTTTTTACTCTTCTTCACCTCACCAAAATATTAAAAATAGGAATTATTTCAAAGAATAGAGGCAGTTAGTTACCTCAGTGAAGAGACATTTTTTTTAGATTCTGACTCAGACAGGTGGTAGCTGTGTGAATCTAGGAAAGTCATTTAGAACAGTCTCAGTTTTCCCATCTGTCAAATGGAGACAATACCAGTTCATAACCTTCCAAGTTTTGTGTGGGGATCAAATGAGCACCTTTTAAAACTTAGAATTCTATATAAATGTTAGTTATTATCATTAAATTAGCATTTTCCCCAAATGTTAAAGTAACCACTGGTTAGAGCATTTAGTTCAAATTTGGTTAACAATCAGCAATATGAAAATATTTTAGTGAATAAAACATAAGAGGGAAAAGAAGAGCTTTAAAGTCATAAGATGGATTTGAACCTCCAGAGATCATCTTGTCCTGTCCATGGTTTCTAAGCAACAATTCTGTATGTAATTTAAATAGTAATGATAAAGAGGCAAATCGGTATAGTAGAAAATGAATTCTGAGTCAAAAGACTCAGAATCTTGCCTCCCCTGTTTATGAAACAATCCCAATCAAGTCCATAGAGCATTTATAAAACACCAACCAATTGTCAGACACAAAGTTGGTTTGTGGAAATGTAAAGAAAAAAAGAAACCATCCCTCCCATCAAGGAACTTACATTCCACAAGAAAGGGAAAGGATATAAACATTTTCAAATAGCTAGGTTGATGCTGATTTGAAGAGAATGGAACAGGAGACTCACATCACCTCTCAGGACCTCAGTTACATCTCCATAAATGGATTAAATGGTCCCAGGCATCCCTCTCAGCTTCTACAATGGTTCTAGGTTCCTTCAAATGTGATCAATCCACAAGCTTCCATAGTAGACTGTCTTATTCCTTGTTGCTTCTATAGATAAGAAATACCTAAAAATGTAGACATTCTCCTATTGTGGAATTACAGGCTAATGCCTCTTCTTGGAATTTCCATCCTACAGATTTTGTATTTACTTCTATGTGATGACCCTCTGCAATGTAATCTCCTGGACAGTCAGGACTTCTCTTTTTTTGTCTTTGAGTGGCTAACACAATGTCCATAATTAGCAGGACCTTAATAAAGGCCAGATCAAATGACTGACTCTCCCATCTGTCTAATAGAGCTCAGAACAATTGGTCATGATTGTATTCATAATGACTTACCCATGCTTAAAAACGTTTTAACCACCACCATTATTAAACCCTTCTAAGCCAAATCCCTGCACGAATTATCTTAAAGCCAGGTTTCCCATCATGTTAGAATTTTTATTTAGACACTTAATAGCTTTTCCACAGCTCTTATAACATGAAGCTACTATAGTTTTTAAAGTCCTATCCTATTCCTGAGATAGCATAAATATTATATATATATATTTTTTTTTTTGTTTGTTTGTTTCTTTATCTTTCCTTCCTTCCTTCCTATCTCCACCCCACCCCCCTCAGATCTACAGAATGATCTCATGCCTCTGTAGAAGGCCTGGGGGAGGGATTTCTCCATGGATGCAGATTAAGAATTTGCCCATAATTTCTTCTTAAAGACTTGCACTGAGACTTTAAGTGAATTGTATGAGTTTACAAAGCTACTATGCCAGAAGGAGAACCCATACCTTTCTAAATAGAATCTCTGTCCTTGGTGTCAGCACAATGCTTGGTACTTAGCAAATTTTTAATCAATGATCATGTTTCTCCTTCCTTCTCTGACCTTATACAATGTTCATTGCACAGACATTATTTCTTTCTTCCTCTGTCACCTACAGGCCATTTTTTTGTCCTACTTTATTTAAACCAATTGTCTCTTCTGTTGAATTTCCAAGTTTCTATATTCTTTGATTTACCTTTCTAAGTCCCTTAATGGATCTACCACATATTTATCAGCATTGGAAATTTTCTTGTTCCAAGTCATTTTTTTTAATTAACAGAAAGTGTTTTGCATTCTTATAAGAGTCACCAGATTACAAATCAAAGTAAATAAAACAAAACAATAACAACAATAAACAGTGGCAATGCCTTAGGGGAGATGCCTTCTCTCAGAAAACAAACATTTTTACAATATACCAAAATAAGATTTGACTACTGGTGATACTTTCTGCGAATACATTTGAAGAAAGTTTTCATGATCAATATTACATTGTTTCCTAATGTAAATGTTCTGAAGACAATGCCAGGGCATTCCAGATTGTGAAAGACAAGGTCAATATTAGCAGAAAGTTCAGAGGACTTTTTTTTTAACATTAGTACAGGCTTACTCATAAGCTGTGTGTCTATAAATGTTATAATAAATATGACCAGATGGGCAGCTAGGTGATGCAGTGAATAGAGCACAGGCCCTAGAGTCAGGGGGGGACTGAATTCAAATTTGACCTCAGACACTTAACATTTACTAGCTGTGTGACCTTGGGAAAGTCACTTAACCCCAATTGCCCTACTTTACCCCCACCAAAAATAAAAGACAAAAAAAATCAACAAACAAGCAATATATATGAGCAGAGAGGATCGTTCCCATGAGGTCCACTTTGTGATGCTCATAATTAGTCACAGAAATAATTAATGATCCTAGTAGAAGTTCTAAATTTGGAGTCAGAAGAGGCTTGGGTTTTAATCTCTTCTCTTATATTTACTGTGTGATCCTAGGGAAATCACTTAATATTTCGTGCCTCAATTTCAGGACTTGTAAAATAAGGATAATGATACCATATTTAACTCATCTAATTATTCTGAGATGTTGCACGCCAAGTGCTTTGAAAACATTTAATTGTCATATAAATGGAAATTCTTATTACTTAGTAGTAGTTGTTTTACTGTTTTCAATTGCTAAGCTACAGACATTTTTTACCTAAAGGGATAGAGATGTTATTTACAATTAAAATAATTGATTCATGAAGGATTAACATCTATTAACTACATACTATGAGCCAGGTACTGTGCTACTGTGCTGTGTTCAAGATACATGTGTGTGTGTGTGTGTATATTATGTATGTGTGTATATATATATATAATGTGTGTATACATATTTTTGACATAGGTTTTATTTAAATATCTATTCAGAGGTAGTGACAGAAAGAACACATGGTGATGGGAAGTTCTTAGTTCTTCCTATATCTTAGGGGAAAAAAGCACAATGAAAATTAAGGTGTGTGTAGTGGGAATCTCTATCATTTCTTGTAAACTAGCATTAGGATGCTTTTAGAAGCAGATCTAATCTTGAATGTCCCTTGAGACAGTCTGGAGAACAATTACTTGGAAGTGAAAAAGAAGCTGGCTTAAGTTACTTTTCTCTCTCGTTTTCTGGAAATAAAGACAGTAGGTTTCTTTCTCACAATTACCACAGAGATTGGTAAGCATTTACAGCAAATCCAAAGTATGAATCCAATATTATCACTTAAGATTTACAGATTATGTCATAATGCCACTGTAAAATGCTTCATTTTTAAATCCTCCTTCCCACCTACAGTGCATATTGACAGAAAGCATGTTCATTTTTAGCAGGGATCAAGGAATTTAGAGCTGAGAGAAACTTGGAGGCCACAGAGTTAAGTATTTTCACTTTACAAATGAAGAAACCAAATCCCAGAGAGGTAGTGATTTGCTCAATTAATATAATGTAATCAGCGTAAGGGCATGATGATTTTGAAAATGAATAAGCATGATGGTTCATACCCTGTTACCCGTTTATGAATTGCAAACCTCTTTGGGTCAAGAATGGAAGAGTACATCAGCTAAACAAATAAACTAACCATGCCTCTGAAGACTTTAAATAGGAGAAGGAATTTCAGCAGAAGTCAGTCTAGTGTTGAGTCAGTCAAATGGTGAGCCAGAGAGTTGGAACCAAGCCATTTGGAGGGAATCTCCCTGGGGCAGGGAGGGAGAGAGTTCTTCCATCACCACCACTGACAATGTCACAAAAAATAATAGACTAGTCAGAGACAAAGCATCCATCTGAGAGCAGAGACATGCCATGCAAAATATGCTCACTCGAATAAGAATGCAGTCAAATTGTGGTTAAATACTGTCACAAGCAGACAGAATAGAGTAGGGAGGATAGGAGGGAAGTTACTTCAAGAAAGGTGACTCCTTCCTTCAGGAAAAAACAAACAAACCCAAAAACAGCTGCCTGGGAACTTAAAAAAAGACTTCCATCAACCAGGAGTTGTAAGTTTACCCTTCGGTCATATATGCTCTCCACATATGTATTTTGTTACTTTTGTAATTCAGTAATTGAAGTTTGGACCTACTTTCCCTAATGGCCCTGTATATATTCATGGAAAAATATACCACATTTTTTTAGGGAAATGCATTTTAACTGAACTGGTCTTACTATATCATTTTAATAAACAGCTTTGCTGGTTGCTAATTGAGATTCCTGAATTGGGGGCCAGAATGCATGATATCTCAAAAGACCAAGTAAATTTTTACTTCAGTTGGCACACCTTGTCCTTGGAGTTAATCATAAAGTACACCAGGGGGAGCTTGTTAAAGAAATGTCAGAATTTCAGGGTTACTAGCTAAGGGAACTAGTAGTTCGCTGACCCTCAGGGACCTGTAATAACAATGGGAATAGGAGTTGAGCAACTAGTTTAATAGGAATGTAACATCATTCAATGGATCCACAAGCATATATTAAACCTTCATTGTAGGCCAAGTGCTTGGGCTACATGGGAAAAGTTAAAACAGTCTCTGCCCTTAATGGGCTTTTATTCTAAGGGAGGAGGTAATATAATCATAAGTAGCTAAATATAAGATACACAGGCTAGGGAGAGAGAAGATAGGTTTAGGGGTAAAAGCAGTTGGAAACGTGGGGGGATGAAAGATGTCCTGAAGAAAGTTATGTTTGAAGTGAGTTAAAGTGATTCTAAGGTCTGTGTGAAAAGAGAGAAAATCCCACTCATATAGAGTAGTTCAGAGCTTAGAGACAGGAGATGTTGTAATGGTTTATGGTTTAGATATGGCTCAAAAAATGAATATGGTTGGATTGTAAAGCAAGTCAAGATGATGTTCAAGAAAAGTATAAATCCAGAGTTGGAATTTTAACCCCAATTACTCAATCTAAAAAAAACCCAAAACTCCGTATCTCCAGTCGTCCTGATTTATATCTTGCCACGGCACTCAGATGGCTCCAGTGGATAACCTTAAGTTGGATGACTTCACATAGCCCTCCTTCACTTAAATCTAATTCACTTACAAGTCATGTCATCACCTTTCTGATGCTTTGGTCTTCTTCAAGAGCAAAGGACAAACAAGAATTTATTCAAGAAATTTAAGAAATTCTATTCATGAATTCATAAATTCATGTTTATTTTTGGCCTAGATCAGGAATTTCAACCATTCAAGGAACTCACTTATAGGAAGCTCACTCTACCCAACCTGACCAGCAAGTACTCTGTTGCTTAGCATCTTGGAGAATTGTCTGGATCCATGAGATTATGTAACTTGCCCAGAGTCACAGCACTAGAATGTAGTAGAGGGGAGGACTGAATCCAGCTTATCCTCACTCAGAGGCCAAGGTTTTTGTTGACTATATGAATATTTATCCCTTCATTCAAGAGCTGACACAATATAAAATGCCTTGTAACTAAAATTGGGACATTTGAGTTAATTCCTATACCATGAACGCACAAGCCATATAGACTTCAATAACTGAATGTAACTTTAAAATGAAGTTTTAGACTTGTGATTTCACTGGTACAGATGAGGAAACACCCACTTCAACTGCATATTAGCATGTCCTTTGCAATTTAAAATCTTAGAGATTGTCAATTATACTAAGAGTTTAAGTGACTTGCCCTGGGTCATAGAGCAAGCATGTTTAAGAAAAAGGACTTGAACCTAGATCATCCATCTCTAAAAACAGTGCCTTATCCATATGCACCCCAGATATTATTTTTTATTGTCAGATGAACTGCTTACTAGCTATGTTCATCCATTCTCTACATATATTTTATTTTTTAACCCAAGTGTACTTCATATATCCCAATTAAGTTGTATATTCTTATATTTGGCAATGAAAGTATGATTCATTTAAATGGACTTAACTAGATTGGTCTCAGTCATCAGCATTTCTCACTTCTTTGAATCTGATACCCACCAGATTGGGGCTGCTGGCATGGGACAAGTCATGAATATGGACTGCCAGAGACTCCATTACTGGTCTGCAAATGGAAAACAACAAGTGCAAAATGCCTGAAAGCCAATAAGCATCCAAATATTTGAAATATTTCTCTGCCCACAGGACTGTGAGCATTGAGCTCAAAAGGATTTTGGAGATTAAGTCTAACCCTCCCATTTTACGTATGAGAAAAGTGAGGCCCACATATGGAAAGTGACTTCCATTTACCTTTAGGCAGCTCATCCCTGAGTCAGAAAAGCAGGTCTTCCTAACTTCAAGCCCATCATTGTCCCTTATGCCACCAAACATCTTTCTGCCATGGATCTTTAGCTAGATTAGGGAACTATGGTGATATATTTCATATTAGAAGGGCCTACTATTTTAATTTCAAACACGAATTTATTTATAAACTTTGTCAGTCTTTGTTAAGTAAGATAGATAAATATTAGTATGTATGCCAAAGGTGTAGTGTGATACCACGTGCATACTAGGGACACATAAAGTCAAGAAGTGAGTAGAGTAGAGTGATGGAAAATATCTAAGCAAATCTGGAGAGAACCCAACACCAAACACCATAGCTTTTTCCTTTTTTTTTACTTCATGTCTTCTACTGGTCTATTTCCTTTTTCTGCTGACCATTTTTAATCAAATGGTTTTTTCGAGGGTGTGGGGTATTTTCTTGCTACCAAGGCTATTCTCTCCCTACCAATAAATCATCTCTGGCACAGTATCCTTCCTAGAATCTTAACCAAGAACCAATCAATTAGCAATGTAATTGTAAGCCCCTTGCATCAATTGATAGAACCATAGGGCATCCAACAGAGACAGCTCTCTTCCTGGGGTTCCCAAAGTAACACCTGAATTCACTCTTGGCCTTTCATTCCATAGTGACTAATATCTGGTCAGTATGGTGCCACTAGATTCCTATATGACTAGAAATTGTGCCAATAAAGAGCATAAAACTATACATAAACATCGAGGATCTGCAATTTCCTCACTGTGGGACTTCCTTCCCTTAACACAAGTAAAAATCCACCTTTGGCTTAAAACACAAGCTCTTATCAAGAGATTCATCTGAGATCTATAGGGATAAATGACCTGAGATCCATAGGGTTAAACTACCTGCCCCAGCATCACATAGTTAATATCATCATCCTCAGTAGACACTGATGCTCACAGAAATTGGGTAACAGAGGGTCATAGGATAATAGATTAAGAGAGTTAGAGCGGTATATGACTTCTCAAAACATGTCATCTGGACCCCACTTTTTATACACAAGGAAAACAAGGCCAAGAGATTTCTCCACCATTTCTTTTCTCTTTTCACTCTTCTTCATTTCCAAAGTCATGCAGTTAATAAGAGGCAGAAGGATTTTAATGCAAGGTCTTCCTGATGTATAGAGTTTAGCACTTTATCTATAATGTCATGCCTCTTCTATAGCGGGGCAAAGAATGTTCACAATGATTCCTGAAGAAATTATTTTCATTTAAATATATAACTGTTAATAGCTAACATTTCTATAAGCATTAAGGTTTGCAAAGCACTTTGCATACATTATCCTATTTGATTCAACAATTATATGAAGTAGGTAGGATAAAAATCCTCATTTTACCGAAAAGGAAACTGTAGCAGATCAGAGTTAAATAATGGACCAGGATCACAAATATGTTAGATATCTGAGGAAGGATGGAAGCATTTTTCCTTTAGACTTACCCAAGTGAATCTTATTATTTCCATTTATTAGAGACAGAGATCTGTCAACTATAAATTTAAATCTCCCCTTATCCCATACTATCTCCCTCCTCCAACACACAAACATAGTTATTCACATACACACACAGAGTTATTGAATGTCTGAGCATCTGATTGGTGTTCAATTTGTTTCTGGGGGGATTCTGAATATTCAGATCACTAGGTTACTATTGGACTAGGTCCAAACTAATTTAAGGAATAAGCCAGACAATATGATACACAGGATTGTAAATAAAAATGCTCATAGGTTAAAGCTTAACTTTAAATAATTCTCATTTAATGAAGCCACCACACGCTGTAAATCTTAGCATAACCCAGCCTAATCTATAGTCGTGTGGCAAGGTCTAAAGAAGCCAGGCTAAGCTTTCTCAATCAGTTCAACATAAGGTAAATCCTTTAAATCTCCTTTTCTGATTGAATTTCAAAATTTAATGTGGCTTTAAATAAAGAGTACCTAGCAGTAATAATTATATTTTACTTAAGTACAAAGGGTTACTTTAAAAAAAGGGGACTCTTCTCTTCATGATAGGAAAAAGCCATTATCTCTGAGATCTCAACTCTAGATATAGAAAATAATAGAACAGCTTGTGAAAGCCCATAATCATCCTAATCTAGGAAATATTTCTCCATTCATTCATGGATTCTTAGCCAGATCTCACATGCAGACTATATATTTCATATGTTCAAATATCCCAAAATTTCCATTTAAGCAAGGCTTTATGTATAAGCTTTGGCAGTCTTTGCATAGTGACTTTATAAATAGTAAGGAAGGGATATGAGTTACATGATACCAGTTATACCAGAGCTATAACTAGGAATTCTATGAATTAGGGTAAATCAAGTGGAAGTGGGTTCAGGGGAGGTGTTTGTCCTTTGTTCTGGAAGAGGACCGTGACATCAGCAAGGTCATACCATGACATGTAAGTGGAATGAATTTAAGTGAGAGAGGGCTGTGCAAAGTCACCTTCCTCGCTTTCTCCACCAGAGACATCTGGATTCAGTGGCCAGATATAGATCAGGATGAATGGAGATGGCCCGAGATACAGTGGGAGACCTTGGCCTTTCTAAACTAAGGTCTTTAAAGGTCCAAATTTGACTAAGGAGAAATAAGAAGTGAAGAAAGAATAGAAGATAGTGAGGTGATTCATGTCATAGGTCATTGAGTAGACTGTTGAGACAGACTGGTAGTGGAGGAGACTGAAGAAATTGGAGACTGACATTTTAAAAGATGGGAGAAGTTAAATAGGGAAGACAGTGAGCAAAATAGTGAAATTATTGAGGAGAAGGGACAGTGACCAGGTGGACCACAGATGAGAATAACAAAAATTTGCATAGAACTAATGAACTCTAAAGGAGGAGAGGAGATTGTTGGGTGATAATGGCAGAGTGAAGGTATAAAAAGGTAGCCAAGAAAGGGTGATGCTTATGAATGAAGGGGCAACTTCCTCCTCCTAACTCTGAGTGAAAAGATGTATGAGAGTGGAAACCTCCTACCTCGGAGAGGGTCAATGACATCGGCAGAAACCTAGGTATCAAGGTGCATCAGAAAATGAAAAAATGAGGAAGAAATCTAGATGTTGATATAATGGAAAGGGGGCAAAGGGAGGGAGAAAAAGGGGGGAGAGAAAGAGGGAGAGAGAGCAGGGGGGGGAGAAGGGGGAAAAGAGAGGGAGAGACAGAGAGAGACAGAGACAGAGAGAGAGACAGAGAGAAAGAGAGAGAAAGAGAAAGGGAGGGAGGGGGGATTAATAGAGAATGAAAATAAAGATAGAGATGTGGGCAGCTAGGTGGCACAGAGAATAAGAGTGCCAGGCCTGGATTCAGGAATAGCTGAGTTCAAATCTGACCTTAGACATTTCATTTACTACCTGTGTGACCATGGGTACGTCACTTAACCAGATTTAAATTTCCTCATATGTAAAATGAGCTCGAGAAGCTTAGAGCAAACTGCTCCATTATCTCTGTCAGGAAATCCCTGAATGGGATCATGAAGAGTCAAACACAACTGAAATGACTGAGGAGAAACAAGAGATAGAGATGATAGATTGGTAGATGATAAAGAGGGAGACATAGATGACAGAAAGGAAAGATGGTAGAATGATAGATGACAGAAATACAGATAGATAAATAGATAGATAGATGATAGATAGATATTAGATAGATACATAGATGATAAACTGACCAACAGTCTATCATTTATCAATCTAGATAAATCAATTATATGTGTGTACCTATATACACATGTAATATGTGTGTTACACATTTATGTTCATACATATATAATAAAAGCTATTATTTTAAAGAACTTTAGTGCTGACTACTAATAATGAGGAGCAGGGAAGCATAATAAAAAGTCAGGCAAAAAGGCAGGTCAGCCTGAGTTCAAGTCTTATTTCTGTCATGTACTAACTGTGTGACCTTGGGAATGTCACTTAATCTCTCTGTGTTCCACATAAACTCTCTAAGTAGAGGAAAAATTTGTAATTAGAAACCGAATTAGTAAAGAGTGTCTCTTCATTCAAGAGTGACCTATGCCAGTGAATTCATCGGAATAGTCCCTCTCCTTAGCCCTCACCAATAAGAATAGCAGTTCTCCTTTGTATTCCACCTTAAAGATTGCAAAGCACTTTGAATATACTTTTTCATTTGCTCCTCATGAAAATCCCATGAGGAAGATGCTATATGATCATCCATTTTACAGATGAAGCCACTAAAGCTCGCTAACAAGAGGAAGCCCCCACGCCCACCGCCAACCTGTGCTCTTCATCTAATTCTCACCCATCCCTTTGGGAAGTTTGCTTCATCCATCCTTCCATCTCTCCCTTTGTGTCATCTTCCTTCTTTCCTCACTTATGGGTTCCTTCCTGCTGCCTACAAACGCACCCAGGTCCCTTCCATTCTTAAGAGGGTAGGGAGCGGGCTTTCATTTAACATTATCATCCCTTCAATCTAACATCTGAGAGCTCTTCTCCCTTTTAGGGGCAAACTCCCAGAAAAGTCAGCTATGCTAATTGCTTCCATTTTGTTTCCTCTTTTGCTTTTTGGTCCTTCACAAACAAGCTCCTGTCCCCAACACTTGACTAAGACTGTTCACCCCAAGCATAACACTCAGCTCTCAAACCTTGAGTCCAATGGTCCTTTTTCATGATAAGGCCTTATAATTTTCCTGTTGCTTTTGTCACTTAACCTCTTCCTGGTTATTCTCTCCTCTCTCAACTTCTATGACAATAGTTTCTCCTCTCTCTCAATTTCCTAATGAGCCCTTTGCATATCCCTCTGCCTTGAGTCCTCTCAGTACTTTACCCCATTTTTCTTGGTGATCTCATCAGATTCTTTAGATTCAATTTTCATCTATAGGTAGAGGAATCCCAGATGTAGAGAGCCAATCCTAAGTCTCTCACTGGAAATCTAGTTCTACATCACCAATGCCTCTGGGCATCAGTCTCTTCATCTGTAAAGTGAGGATGTTGGACCAAAAGACCTCAAAGGTTCCTTCCATCTATGACCTGTGATCATATTATGAGTAAAATGATAGGAAAACTGCTCAGTCATATTTGTAAAGCCTTCTTCCATCTGGCTCCCATTTTCTCTTCCAGATATATTGCAGTTAATTTCCTCTGTATCCCACTCAAAATCAAAAACTGATTTTAGCTCAGATGTAGCATCCTATCTTCTGACTTCATGTCTCCTCAATGCTGACTAGGATGATTAGAAATTCACATTTGCCTTGCTTCCATCACTTAAAATGTCCAGCTTCCTCCAAGAGTCAGGTCAGGTCCCACCCTCTACCATATGGCCAGCTACCCCTACCCTCTCTTTTTACCAACCCTCTTACATTTATCTGTGTACATGCCATGACAATACTCCTAGTATTACAAATGGTGGTAGGATATAAGGTCCATAAAGTTAAAAAAATAGATCAGAGTGGTGGGCAGGGTGTACAAGTGAGTTGGAGTCAGGGGGATATAGAGTCAGTCCTACCTCAGGCAATCATTGCCATATAAACCTGCCCCACAACTAGTTTCCTGTCCTAACAATAATGTTAGATTGGATGTTAGATGGACTCCAAGGTTATATCCAGGCTGTAAATCTAGTATTCTACAATGATTTCATGTTTGTCTTTGACATATCAGCTACTAGGGTACTTCGTACCCAAAAGTAGCTTCTTAAAAATCTATTCATTAAATTTAGTTGAATTAATAATGGCTAAAATCAACCTGAAATAAATCTTGAAGGAAGCCGTGGATATTACAAGGCCAAAGTGAGGCAGAATTGCATTCTGAAAGATGGGGACTGCCCTTGAGTAGACACAGAACAAGTAGAGAGAATGTGGAATTGGCGCAAAAAGTTATAGACTACTGAGAATGGGAAGTGTGAGTATATGAAAGGGAGTGATAGGAAAGGGTTTAAAGGGAAGGTGGTGAAGGCCCATGGTGAGAAAGGCATACCAATATGTGTTTGCACATATACACGTAGGTGTATACATATTTACACATATATGTCTGGAAGAATAGAGATAGATGTGGATAGAGATAGAGAGATATACAAATTGATATACTGATGTGGATTTACAGAGGGAGACATAGATGAATTTGTGGTCATAGACATGGACATAATATAAGTACATAGAGCCAATTGATATACACATATATAATGCATATTATACATATATTCAAATATACACATATAGCTGGAGAAAGAAATGGCAAAACCATTCATTATCTTTACCAAGAAAACTCCAAATGGAGTCATGAAGAATCAGACATGACTGAAACAAGTGAACAAACAGAAACATGTTTAGCATGCATATAAATGTATATGTATATTATGTCAGTATGGCATATGCAATATATGTGTATGTATCCATATGTGTTGGAAAATTCTTAGTATAGTTTTGAGGAACTCAATACTTTAATTTGAACTATAATCAAATATGATCTTCACAATAGGTCTTGGAGAAATATAGTATTTAAATAATATTATTGATATTTTAAAGATGTGAAACCTGAAGTGCTAATGGGTTGACTTTTGCAATGAGCAGTTATTAAGCACCTACTGTGTGCAAGTCACTATGCTAAGAACTTTAAAAACATCTCATTTTAGCTTTAAAAGAACCCTTGGAGAAGAGGCTAGTATTATCCTCATTTTGCATATGAAGAAATTGAGGCAAACTGAGGCTGTGACATGCCCAGAGTGAGTGTGTGTAGCAGCAAGCACCCCAAGCACATCCTCGGGGTTTGCTGCCCATACAGGTTCTTGGATCTGCTTTGATAA
>NW_027186352.1:29659409-29665587 GCF_028583685.1 Petaurus breviceps papuanus
AAGTATCTACTGAAAAACAAGCCTCCCACCCCAGGCTTCAGGTGCACATTAGCCTAGGGCCAGGGAAGATCTTTAAATTTGCATTTCCATTACAGTGTGCAAGGTCAGATGTGAACTCAGTTCTCCTGCCTCCAAGTGCAGGCCTGATCTGATCTACTGACCACTGGGTTCCCCAGGGTGACACCACTAATCAGTGTCTTGGAAGACAAGTCATCTGATACTCATTCCAATTCTGTTTTCAAAAGATATTTATGAGAGGCGGCCAGGTGGCTTAGCGAGTAAGAGCACCGGCTCCAGTGTCAGGATGACCTGGGGATCAAATCTCAGCTCAGATACTTAGCACCACACCCAGAAAGAACTGGCCATGTAACCTTGAGCAAGTTACTTAACCCCGATTGCTTTAAAAACAAAAAGATGGAATTGAAGAAATATACTGGTAGAGAGTACACGTAAATGGCCAAAAAAGATTTTTCTTTGGAGCCAAGATGGAGTCCTACTCCTTCTATTGGCCAGCTAACTTGACCTTGAACAAATTTATCTTTTTTTTCCTCCCTGTGGTTCAGTTAATTTGTAAAGTAAATATGGCACTGACCAAGATAATCTTGAAAGCACTATAATTAATTCCTAGGCTTCCAAACAAATCAGATTTCTTTTTTCCCCACCCTCTCCTTTGTTATGACCATTATAGGAACATTTATACAGCTCAGTTATAAATTGATTTACTTTCTCTACTCTTGAAGACTAATGCTTGACTCTGGAATTTGTAGAGTCACAGAAACTCAGAGGCAGGCAGGGTCGTCTGAGTGCCCCTGCCACAAGTTGTGACTCAGCAGGAGGCCCTATTTTGAACTTGAGTGACCTTGGGTGAGGAGGTCTCTTCATCCCTGCTAATCTCACCTTCCTCTTATAAAATGATGGCTCCACAATCTTGGACCTTCCAACTCTAATCCTTTCCTTCTGCTGAATTGAAAGCTATAAAGTTTCAAAGGACTGGTACAAATGTCAATTAATCAAACAATTATTTACCAAACCTCTGTGACCTCTACTATATGAAACAGATTGCCATTTTTTCAAATTTAATCACTCCATGGAGTATATTTTAAAAATAAAATAAAAATTGGATTTTTTTAACAGCTGTTGCTTTAGTTTAATAAATAACGTTAAGTAAAAATTGCAAATGAATGCATTTGGAAAGCTTTTTCAATTACAGGAAAGGCTTTGCTTTTTGGCTCCTGTAAATTACAACCTTCAGCAAAATGCAGTAACAACTGCATTACCAAAGGGCAGCCATCCAGAGGAACGAGGTTCCAGCTAACACCATCATCTTAGGGAAATCACTCAATGATTCAGAGTCCAGCAATATGTCTTCTAAAGAAAAGGGGAGAGGGATACTTAATAATATTAATCTGCTATTTTAGTAGCAAGGATGAATCCCCTGTCTATCATCTGTTTGGACATTCTTCAACCATGGAAATGGATGCAATGGTGTTGATAAACAGTACCCCCAAATAGCTAAAAGAACATAACATGTAGATGTCTCCCCTACTTTGTCAGTCTTCTACTGCCTGCATCACTCCCCTTTCTGTACTCTACTTTCCATATAAATTGAATTTTAACAAACATTTTCTGAGCTCAAGATGTCCCTCTGTCACCTAACTATGTGAATATTATGGGCAATGCCCATATCTGGAATGCATTCCCTTACTACTGTTGCCTCTTACTGAGTTCACTGATATCTGTACTGTGAACCTCTCCCAGATCTCCCGACTGGCAATGCTCTGTCTCTACCGAAATATCCTTACAGCACCTTAACTGCACCTCTTGCTTTTGCCCCTGGATCTGTGTTTCCATCTTCTCCAGGAATCCAGAGGCAGGATATGAACACAGGTCACTCTGACACTGAGTCTGATTATCTATCCATGATACCAGATTACCTTTAAATTGTTACAGTCATCTCAGAAAAAGCTGATGAAAATGTGTAAAACACATCAATGAGGACAAGAGAAAGGACAAAGCTTCGAAGTTTTCAGTGGGTCTCAATAAATCCTACGAAATATCATCAATGATTCTGATAGGGCAGAATTCCACCGAGTCACAGCATGTCATAAAGGGTAAAACTTTAGCCTCAGAGCTGGGAACCCTGGGGTCCCACTTTTGAAATATATCAGTGTTCTAGCCACTTTGCAAAGAAGGTACAAAACTACATTATTCGAGTGGTTTTCCTCCCTAAAGTGGTCCCTGCATGAATGAAATAACAAGCCCAGTCCCTATTCTCATCCCTGTATCATATGAAGGAGATGTAAAGCTCCTTAGAACAAGGAAATTTTCATTACTATCTTTGTATCTCCAACACCTAATGAAATTTGTGGTCCATTTTTTGGTGGGTGGCTAGAGATTAGGGTCTGGGTTCCTCCTAAGAAACCCCTTCTATATTGCAAAACAGTACTTGGTTGTAAAAATTATATTCTTAAAAACTTTCCCTGGGGGGAGGGGTACTGAAAATTTAGGTGATGATTTTTCCCCTGGGAGGACACAGTCATTATATATCAGAGACAAGATGAAGTCAGATAATCTACTAGACCAAATGACTCCTCTATCTAGCACATCAATAAACAAGCATGTGTCAGGAACTGTGTTAAACATTGTGAATTTAAAAAAGGAAGGGGGGTAAGAGTCCCTGCCCTGAGAGAGCTTATATTCTAATGAATGAGACAACATATACATACATAGGTATAAACAAGATACAAAAGAGATGAACAATAATAACCTTAGAGGGGAGAACACTAGTGCCTGGGGGATGGGGACAGATTTCTTCTCCTACAGAAGGTGGGATGTGAGCTGAATTTGAAAGGACATCAAAAAGAGGAGGAAGATGGAAAGGAGTGGAAGGAAGGAAGGAAGGAAGGAAGAAGAAGAAGAAGAAGAAGAAGCAGAAGAAGAAGAAGAAGAAGAAGAAGAAGAAGAAGAAGAAGAAGAAGAAGAAGAAGAAGGAAGGAAGGAAGGAAGGAAGGAAGGAAGGAAGGAAGGAAGGAAGGAAGGAAGGAAGGAAGGAAGGAAGGAAGGAAGGAAGGAAGGAAGGAAGGAAAGAAGGAAGGAAGGAAGGAAGGAAGAAAGAAAAGAACTGTATCTAGTCTATGTCCCTAGTCTAGGGACTATGGACAGCCAATGCAGAGGGACAGGAATAGGCAATGGGGTGAGTGATATATGTGATGAACAACAGGTTGACCAGTATAACTGGATTATAGGCTGAGTAGAAGCAAGCAAAGTTTGAGAAGACTGGAATGATTGCCAGGGAGAGGTTAATGAAGACGTTTACCTATCAAGTCAAAAAGAGTATGTTTTTCTAAAAGTCACCACAGTTTACTCAATAGAGAGGTGAAATGCTTAGATCATTTGTGGGGAGGGAGGAAGGGGCAGCTATTTGGCTTAGTGGATAGAGCACTGGCCTTGGAGTCAGGAGGACCTGAGTTCAATTCCAGTCTAAGACACTTACTATCTATGTGATCCTGGTCAACTCACTTAATCCCAAATACCTCAAAAAAAAACCCTCTTTTAGGTAGCTATGTGGAAGATGGACTAGAGGAGAAAGAGCCTTGAGGCAGGTAAAAAAAACAGATTATTAGACGATACCAAGTAAGGGATGCTGAAGGCCTGAATGAAGGTGATAGCTGCCTAAGAGTAGAGCAAAGGAGAGATTCATCAAATCCCCAGTAGAATGTAAACTGCTGAAAGGTAGTAACTGGTTCATTCTTATCTCTGTATGCCCTATAACTAATCTGGTGGTTATTAATGCTTGTTCCTTTGAACTGAAGGAAAAACTGATTCTGATTACACATTTTCTTCCAGGGAAAGTTAAATTATCTTGTTCCTGACCTCAGGTCATGATCTAAACTTCACCCTCATTTTTTTCTGAAGGAATTGCTAGGGGAAAAACATAAAAACACTCCCGAAAACAAATTTCACCTTCTGCTAGCCAAATGTTGGAAGAGTTTATCCTGTTTTTCTTCTAAATTACACTTAACAGGTTTTAGATGAAGGAGAGGAGGTGGTATCTCCACCCATGGATACTTGTATGTAATGAGGAAGCCAATTTTTTAGGTTGTGTTTTTTTAAAATATATTCACAATCTTAATTTATTATTTTTGTTTATTCTTAATTTTTCTGAGGCACTCAGTGGGCATGCTAGGTTTGCTGATTAATTTCCAGGAAATAAAAAAGTTTTCATTCAAATTTCCAATGCATAGAATGGGCATAAACAATGTTCAGGTCTAAAGGCAATGTAATCTATTTAAATAGCAGGCCTGTATCCAGTATTCCTTGTCTAATCAGAAGTAAAGCTCTTGGACTTTCTTTATTCTATTAATGGTACAGGTCTTCCATCCACCTACACACAGAGACTTTAATATATCTGATTATTCTGGGGTCAAGTCAGTGGGTAAACAGAAATGCTATCAAGGTGCTACAGAGAACATACAGTCTCCAGCCACTGAGACAACACATTTCAGATTGTGCATTGGTTCAATGCAATGGGGCATACATGCATATCCAAACATGCAAATTATTCAAGCTACAAATCAAGAGACATAGATGAGAGGTGGCATTGTACGATGGATAAAGTGCTTGTCTTGGAGCCAGGAAATCCGAGGTTCAAATTTTTCCTCTGACATTTACTAAGGATGAGACCCTGGATAAATCATATCATCTCTCAGTACCTAAGACTTGCATTTCTAATTAAAATCTTATTAAGTAGAAGCAGTTTATTATACCAAGAAACTTAATCATCCTTCAGACAATCATACATTTTTATCATTCTTAAATATGTTAATAGAAGCATGCATAGGTATCTAAATCACAATACACATGCATGTATAATGTATGTGAACATATGTGGGAGGCAGTTCACTGTGAAACAGTTCACATGCAATATAGACATGGCAGTGATGTATTCTGTTGTGTGTACATGCATGCACTTACATGTGTGTACATGGTTATATACATGTGTGTGGTAGTGTAGTATTATGAGGTAGTGCACAGTAGAGTACTATGGGGGTCTGGAAAACCAAGGTTTACCTCTGAGTCTTACTAGCTGGATGAGTAAGAAGCTATTCAACTTCTCAATGTTCCAAACTATTCTCTAAGATTATAGTAAGAGTTAGAATTCATAAAGCGATTTTACTCTCTGAAAACTCCCTTTATCAACAAAATTGCAGGTCTTAATGAATATACATATCCATACCCCTATATAATTTTATTTTGCATATATGTATGTATGTGCATATGCCTATGTAGATGTATATTTCATACACACATGCATATATATTTATCTATATACATATTTCAATCTATCTGTATCTAACTTTATAAGATCTAGAGCTGGAAGGAGCTTCATATGCCATCTAGTCTAACACCTATAATTTTCTCATTTTATACATGCCAAAAATGACACCCGTGATCATAGCAGTATGCACATGAATATAAATTATACTTATATAGACAGTTCCATTTCTGCCTATAGTCTCTGGTGTGCCTCAATTTCATTTGCAAATTAAATGTATACATATATCTGATATATATCTAGTATGCATGTATATCGTGTGTATATGTGTGCTTTCCTTCCACTAATATTTCCAGAATGAAGAGACATGAAGGGAAAAAAAGTGGTGAAAATGCAACCTTGGATGCCCAATTATTTTTAGCAACCAGTACCTTCTGCAGGTTCCCCTATGTCTCATGAGCTGTATGAGCTGATTTCCTAATTTGAAGAGAACCCATCCTTCACAGGCTGCTACATTCTATGGTGTATGTCTATATGCTGGTCAATATTTCTGCACTAAAATGGACATGTGGAAATGCAGATATAGTGAACCCTATCACTGTTACCACAATTCTTTCAGCAGTTTATCCCACTTTCATGATGCATGAAGACCCTGGTTGGAAAACTCCGTGAAAGGGGCCAAAATAACGCTGTTCTTCTATTTGACTGTGAAGACATAAAGACAGCAAGGAACTGCAACAGAACGAATAGGAGATTAAGAAAGCACGTACCCTGAAATAAGAAGGAGGTGGAGGTGGATAAGGAGGAGGGAGAAGCAGAAGTAGGAGAAGCAGAAGGAGGAGGAGGAGGAGAAGAGGAAGAAGAAGAAGAAGAAGAAGAAGAAGAAGAAGAAGAAGAAGAAGA